>NW_012114600.1:62411-63416 GCF_000951035.1 Colobus angolensis palliatus | reverse complement strand
GAGGATGGTCTCAATCTCCTGACTTCGTGATCCACCCACCTCGGCCTCCCAAAGTACTGGGGTTACAGGCCTGTGCCACAGCACCCGGCCGAGATTGCCTCTCTTTTTGAGACTTGTCTCGCTTTGTCGCCCAGCCTGGAGTTTGTTGGTGCGATCTCCGCTCACTGCAACCTCCGCCTCCCGGGTTCAAGCGATTCTCCTGCCTCAGCCTCTTGAGTAGCAGGGATTACAGACGCGTCACCACACCTGGCTAATTTTTTATATTTTTGGTAGACACGGGGTTTCAACATGCTGGCCAGGCTGGTCTTGAACTCCTGATCTCAAGTTATCCGCCCACCTTGGCCTCCTAAAGTGCTGGGATTACGTGCACTATTTGGCTCTCAGTGATCTTTATTAAGTGAATGAGTGAATCTATAAAATAGCTACCAAAATGAATAAGTGTGCTTATCAAATCCGAAGCAAAGAAAGATGCCTAGGCTATAAAGATCACTGATCTGGCCATTTTCGAATCTTTTTTTGTTTTATTTTTTATAATTAAAAAGAGCTCTGAAAATGGATGCTATCGACCTTTTTTTAAAATCAGAGAAGGTTTATGTCTCCAAATTATTCTTCTCACTCCCCTAAAAGTGTCATTTTGGTTTTGTTAAGTTTTATTTTTAATGCTTGGTCTCTTAGCTTAAACGCTTCATTTCCCAAAATGATAGTCTTGAGGGTGTCAGATTTAATTAATCCTGTTACAGTTACAGTGCTCCTCTTTATTAAGAATTTCATTTCCATTTCAGGTTTTTTTGTTTGTTTGTTTTTGTGTTTTTGTTTTTGTTTTTGAGGCGGAGTCTCGCTATATCACCCAGTCTGGAGTGCAGCAGCAAGATGGTAAGATCTCAGCTCACTGCAATCTCTGCTTCCCCGGTTCAAGCGATTCTCCCGCCTCAGCTTCACGAGTAGCTGGGATTACAGGCACCTGCCATGATGCCCACCTAATGTTTGTGTTTGTATTTTTTTTTT
>NW_012114600.1:10390-60776 GCF_000951035.1 Colobus angolensis palliatus | reverse complement strand
TGAGCCACCGCACCCTGCCTGAGTTCTTCTGAATTCAAAGTCTTTATGTGTTTTTCTGTCTCCTGCTTGAGATTAGGATATGGGATTATACTCATTCACCAACCATCCCCTCCCTTCGTGACCACCTCTCCTGGGCAAAGGAGAGGGTTGCCTGACTATGAATAAGAAAAAGATAGGAAAAGATCCTTCTTCTATTAGAGATAGACTTTGGACTAAATCTTAACTCTATCACATCAATAGCTTTCCCTGTAAAATGGGAATAAGAGTTATCTCATAAAGGGCTGGGTGTGGTGGCTCACGCTTGTAATCCCAGCACTTTAGGAGGCCAAGGCGGGCAGATCATCTGAGGTCAGGAGTTCGAGACCAGCCTGGCCAAAATGGTGAAACCCTGTCTCTACTAAAAAACTACAAAAAATTAGCTGGGCGTGGTGATGTGCACCTGTAATCCCAGCTACCCAGGAGGCTGAGGCAGGAGAATTGCTTGAACCCAAGAGGCGGAGGTTGCAGTGAGCCGAGATTGCGCCACTGCACTCCAGCCTGGGCAACAAGAGTGAAATTCCATCTCAAAAAAAAAGTTACTTCATGAAGAGGTAATGTTGGTAAAGCACCTGGGATCTAGTAGCTGTTCAATAAACATTTTGTTTTAGCCAAAATATTTCACTTGCATCATCTAATTTGATCTTCGTAGAACCCTGACAAACAAGCAGAACAAATATTGTAATCTCTCCTTTATTGATTATTAACCTGGTATTCTCGAACTTCCTAAGTATGGATTGAACATCCTTTATCCAAAATGCTTGGAATAAAAAGTGGCTCACACCTGTCATCTCAGCACTGTGGGAGGCTGAGGATGGCGGATCACCTGAGGTCAGGAGTTCAAGACCAGCTGGCCAACATGGTGAAACCCCATCTCTACTAAAAATATAAAAAATTAGTTAGGCATGGTGGGCGCATGCCTGTAGTCCCAGCTACTTGGGAGGCTAAGACAGGAGAATCACTTGAACCCAAGAGGCAGAGGTTGCAGTGAGCTGAGGTTGCACCTTCCAGCCTGGGCACCAAGAGTGAAACTCCTCAAAAAACAAAAAAAGAAAAAGAAGAGAAATCAAAACAAAAGTGTTTTGGATTTCAGATTTTGGGGTGATTTCAGAATATTTGCATGTATGTGGGGATGCCCGTACATAGGCTGGGATGGGGCCCAAGTGGAAACACAAAATTCGTTTATGTTTCATATACAGCATATACACATAGCCTGAAGGTAATTTTATACAATACTTTGAATTTTGTGCAGGAAACAAAATCTGTGTGCATTGAACCATCAGAAAGCAAAGGTGTCACAATCTTAACCACTCATGTGGACTCTGGTTGTTTGAACTCACCGTCATTTCTGACTCAGTTTATATGTTTAGAGGCAACCGACAAGTAATCATTTTCTTTTCTCTTTTTTTTTTTTTCTGAGATGAAGTCTCTCTCTGTCACCCAGGCTGGAGTGCAGTGGCGCCATCGTGGCTCACTGCAAACTCCGCCTCCCAGGTTCACGCCATTCTCCTGCCTCAGCTGCCCGAGTAGCTGGGACTACAGGCGACTGCCACCACACCCAGCTCATTTTTTTTTTGGTACTTTTAGTAGAGATGGGGTTTCACCGTGTTAGCCAGGATGGTCTCAACTCCTGACCTCGTGATCTGCCCGCCTCAGCCTCCCAAAGTGCTGGGATTATAGGCGTGAGCCACCGTGCCCGGCAAGTAATCATTTTCTTACACTTACTAACACATAAGTACTTAATAGTAGAAAATATGACATACTTTTCTCTTTTTTTTTGAGACACAGCCTCGCTCTGTGGCTCAGGCTGGAATGCAGTGGTACGATCTTAGCTCACTGCAACCTCTGCCTCCCAGGTTCAAGGAGTGTCCTGCCTCAGCCTCCGAGTAGCTGGGATTACAGGCATGTGCCACCATGCCTGGCTAATTTTTGTATTTTTTGTAGAGACAGGATTTCACCATGTTGGCCAGACTGGTCTTGAACTCCTGGTCTCAAGTGATCCACCTGCCTTGGCCTCTCAAAGTGCTGCGATTACAGGCGTGAGCCTCCTCACCTGGCCAACATACCATTAATATAGTGAAAAAGTAATGTGTTCAGTGTAACTTGGAGCATCATGTTGGCTCTCAAAAAGTTTTGGGTTTGGAAGAACTTTGGAATTTTGAATTAGGGATGCTCAACTTTTAATAATAATAACTAACTCTTATCAGCACTTCTCATTAGGCATTATTATAAACAGTTTACATTTAATCCTTACATCAGATGTATGAAGTCTACTAATAGGTCCATTTTACAGATCTGGAAAATTAGGGCAGAGAAAGGCTAAATAACTTGCCCAAGTTCAAAATGCTAGCAAATAGAAGAGTTAGGATTCAAACCCAGGTAGTATGATTCCAAACGCAATGCCCTTTGCTATTACTCTGTAGACGGGGCTATGGATAGCCTCTACCCATCTTCTTAAGTGGATCTTCTTAAGTGGGATCTTCGGGTGGGCTTGGAACCAAACTAATGCAAGACAGATTAACAGAAGAAAAGCATGTATGTTTTATCAATTTTTTTACATGTACATGGGGACCCTCATAAGAGAGAAGACCCCAAGAAACGGCCAAAGCAGAAAGCTTTTATCCCTTGTAGACAAAGAACTACACAATTTGTGAAGAAATGACAGGACAAAGGGGTATAAGCTAGGGGTAGTAAATTCCAGGGGAGTTGCTAGGAGATAAATGGAGGGGGGTATAAAGCTAGTGGAGGATAAGGGTTTTTTTCGGTAAGTTTATTTATACAGCTCCATTGCAGCGGTCACTTCTTAAGTCACTGGAAACAAGGGTTATCTTCTTGCGCTGGTGCAGAGAAGGCCGCGTTTTCATAGGAATTTTTATGGCTTGATAAGAAAGGACAGATCTGGAGGCCGTTTCTGCCACCGCTGATTCTCAAGCATCTTCGCTCAAAAATATTTATATCAGAGAGGCATATTTTGGGGTGACATACCCTAGTTTCCTTCAACTCTTAAGTGCCTCTGACAGTCTTTAAGTAGTGGACTTGAACTTAATATCTTTCCAAGTCTAGGGCACTTGGCTGGCAGAGAAGGAGCGCATTAGGGAATTCCGTAAGCAACACCATGGCAGAGACAGCACTGAATAATTCTCAGATCTGCCAGCTTCCAGACAGAACTGTGTTAACAGGGAGGCGCATTAGGGCACAGATTATGGCCAGAGTGCTGACCCAGAGAAGGCACAGAGAGCTGGACTAGCACGGGAGCCCTGAAAACACAAGAGGAAAGGGTTTCTGTCTTCACATTTTGCATTTTGGAGACTTGAGTCTAGAGTGGGAAGGAATACTTTTCCCAAAGACCCTAGACTTTCACAGTTCTTGGCCCTTACCACTTTCCACATGATAATACAGTTATCAACCAGTGTTTCTGGTCTGCTTTTTGAGGGCAAGATCATATTTTACTTATTTTTATGCTCCCTATGTGGAGCATATGGTAGGCACTTATTAAGTGTGAGTTGGAGGAATAAATGAATCTAAACAAATGAATATGCTTGAGTCCCAAAGGGGTTTGGAGTTTGCTTCAGTTTTGTTTTGTTTTTCTTTGTTTGGTTTTTTTTTTTGGAGATGAAGGTCTTGCTATGTTGCCCAGGCTGGTTTCAAACTCCTGGTCTCAAGCAATCCTCCTGCCTCAGTCTCCCAAAGTGCTGGGATTACAAACATAAGCCACCGCACCCAGCCAAAACTTTTATTCTGATAGTAAAAATATTTTAGTGAAGATTCTTTGTGGGGAAGATGTCAATATTTTCAACTGTTCTCTTATGAAACAATATTCTACCTATTTTAATATTTTCATTTTTGTATTTATATCCATTTAAAACTAAAATAGGATATATAGCTTTTAAAACTTGAATGTATAGTTTAATAACAGCTATCCACCCACACCTATTAAAATGTTTACTAATGCATAAAATCTTACAAGTTTCAAGCTGCACCGGATTTTCATGGCTTTGTGTAAGTAGATGAAATGGATGCCATGTTCCTCCCATTTGCAATCTCTAGCAGTATTTTAGTGTTTCTACTATTTAGTCATCTGTGGATATGAGTTGTAAATGGCAGCTTGAAATAATCTGAAGTTTTGAGGATGAGTTTCACAGCTTTTAACATTGCATCCAATGTGCTGGAGAGAAAAAACTTTTTCTCTACTCTTTTAGCTTCAGTACCTGGGGGCGTACAGATTAAACTAACAAAAGACAGATTAACGGAAGAAAAGGCACACAATTTTATTTATTTATTTTGTGTGTGTTGCCAAGATACAGATCTAGACATTTTATTTGTTTGTGTATTTATTTATTTAGAGATAGGGTCTCACTTTGTGGCCCAGGCGGGAGTGAAGTGGCTGGAACACTGCTTACTGCAGCCTCAGCCTGAGCCCAGGCCATCCTCCCGCCTCAGCCGTGTGTCACCATGTCCGGGTAATTTTTGTATAGAGATGGCGTTTTCCCATGTTGCCCGGGCTGATCTCGAACTCCTGAGCTCAAGTGATCCCGCCCACCCTGGCCTTCCAAAGTGCTGGGTTTGCAGGCGTGAGTCACCGCACCAGCCACAGTTTTTAAATTAACATTGGCAGGCAGGGAGTGCACCGGAAAACAGTGAAACTTAGGGCTTTGGGCTTTAAGGGATGATGAATTGTGGGGAAGTGACTGGGAAATAAATGGGGGGAGCTCATGGAAGATAAGGGTTGTTATAGTAAGGTCTATTTATGAAAAATCGTCTTGGTGTCTATTCCCTGTCTTTGGTGAAAAGGATGATAACCTGTCTGATTGATAAGAGTTGCTCTTGTTTCCCTGGTTGGGGGAAGGGTGTTTACCTTCCTCAAAGAGAAATATATGCCCTGATTCTAGGCCAGATAAGAGGAGGGCAGATAACTTCCTGCATCTGTCAATTTTCAGTTGCTTTCTGCTCAAAATAATCCTCATGCTAAAGTGCACATTTTGGAGTGGCATATTCCAATTTTCTTCAAATGTAAAGCAAATAATATTACAGCTGAAACGTATTCAAATTATTTCCAGTTTTATCCTGATTTTTTTCAGTCCTATTGATGAGAAACAGCTACTTCCTTGTAAAATAAGTCTGTTTTTACTGGTATTTTTGTTTTGTTTTGTTTTTTGTTTTTGTTTGTTTTCTGAGACGGAGTTTCGCTCTTGCCCAGGCTAAAGTGCAATGGTGTGATCTCGGCTCACTGGCAACTTTTGCCTCCTGGGTTCAAGCAACTCTCCTGCTTCAGCCTCCCAAGTAGCTGGGATTACAGGCATGTGACACCACACCGGGCTAATTTTGTATTTTTAGTAGAGACGGGGTTTCTCCGTGTTGGTTAGGTTGGTCTCGAACTCCCGACCTCAGGTGATCCGCCCGCCTCAGCCTCCCAAAGTGCTGGGATTACAGGCGTAATCCCACTGCACCCAGCCTGTTTTTATGTTCTTGACCTAGCACAGGTACTCTCCTTGTGTTACCTGTTGCATTTCATTTAATTCTTTTAAAGCTATAGCAAGCAATTTAAGACTATAAAGGATATTTACAAAAATAAAAGGGAAGGGAAGTCAACCATAATCCTATTCTATGAAGATATGTTTTTACATATTTCCTTTCAATGTTATCTATGCATATCTCTTTTACATAGTTTAAGTGATGGAGCATTCAGTATGGGATGTAACTTCTTTCACTTAACATTACATCACAAACATTCTCCATGTTCTTGCATACTTGGGGTCCTCATTATCTAACAGTGGCATAGTGCTAACCATCTCCACTTAAGCTTCTGGGCTGCTTCCAGGCTCTTGGCTAGGCATCCTGCTAGCACTCTCAGCCCTAGGAAGGGTGGATCCGTACTTGGCTCCTCCCCACCAGGTGGAACCTGAGCCTCCAACAGCAGCCTCAGGCCATTCAGAGGTCAAGCCCCAGGCCCAAACTGCGACTAGACAAAGAAGGCTTTTGGCTCTCTCGCCCATCTCCCAGGTCCAGGCTTGGTGGAGCCTGCTATGCGGACACTCCAGGTCCACTCCTCGGGGCAGAGGCCACTGTGTCATCCCCTTCCCCATGGTCTCCCTATCCCCGACCTGCACTGGGCGCTCCACCCAGAGGTGAGTCCCTCCCAGCGGTTCTCTCCTTCTGTCCTAGCCATCCGCAGACCCACCCTGTGCAAAGGAAGGAGCTAGGCCGTGCACCCTGGGCGTCATGATCCTCCTGCGGGCCTCCGAAGTGCGGCAGCTGCTCCACAATAAGTTCGTGGTCATCCTGGGGGACTCTGTGCATAGGGCGGTGTACAAGGACCTGGTACTTCTGCTGCAGAAGGACTGCCTGCTCACTCCCCGGCAGCTCAAAGCAAAGGGGGAGCTGAACTTCGAACAAGATGAGCTGGTGGACGGAGGCCAGCGCGGCCGCATGCACAACGGCTGTAACTACCGTGAAGTTCGTGAGTTCCGCTCCGACCACCATCTGGTGCGTTTTTACTTCCTCACCCGCGTGTACTCTGACTACCTCCAGACCATCTTGAAAGAGCTGCAGTCGGGCGAGCATGTCCCGGACCTGGTCATCATGAATTCCTGCCTCTGGGACATCTCCAGGTATGGTCCGAACTCCTGGTGGAGCTACCTGGAGAACCTGGAGAACCTGTTCCAGTGCCTGGGCCAGGTGCTGCCCGAGTCTTGCCTCCTGGTGTGGAACACGGCCATGCCTGTGGGCGAGGAAGTCACCGGGAGTTTCCTTCCGCCCGAGCTCCGGCAGCAGAAGGCCACCTTCCTGAGAAACGGAGTGGTCGAAGCCAACTTCTACAGCGCCACCGAGGCACGTAAACATAACTTCGATGTACTGGACTTGCATTTTTACTTCCACCACGCGAGGGAGAACCTGCACTCGGACGGGGTGCACTGGAATGGACGCGTGCACCGCTGCCTCTCCCAGCTGCTGCTGGCCCACGTGGCTGACGCCTGGGGTGTGGAGTTGCCCCAGCGCCATCCTGTGGGCGAGTGGATCAAGAAGAAAAAACCTGGCCCGAGAGTTGAAGGGCCGCCCCAGGCCAACAGAAATCACCCGGCCTTACCTCTGTCCCCACCCTTACCTTCCCCCACATACTGCCCCCTCCTTGGGTTCCCACCTCAGCGATTGCCGCTGCTCCCGCTCCTACCCCAACAGCCTCCTCCTCCCATTCCCCTTCACCAGGAAATGCCCCGGTTCCCACAGGGTCCCCCAGATGCCTGTTTTTCCTCAGACCATACTTTCCAGTCAGATCAATTCTATTGCCATTCAGATGTCCCCTCATCAGCCCATACAGGTTTCTTCTTCCAAGACAACTTTGCGATTGGTCCCCAGCTGCCCATGCCCTTCTTCCTCACACCCCCTTATCAGCGGCCTGCCCCTGTTGTCCATAGGGGTTTTGGCAGGTATCGTCCCCGTGGCCCCTATGTGCCCTGGGGACAGCGGCCTAGACCTTCAAAGAGAAGGGCCCTAGCCAACCCAGAGCCAAGGCCTCAATAGATGGACCTAGGCCTTATTTCCTCTTTATGAGCATGGATTGGACAGATCTGACACTTCCTTTCCATTGCTTGGCCTGAACAGACTGACCTTGTTAACTTAAGCCTGGAGTCCATGCCTGGTCTTTTTGTTCATTGCTATTACCAAGAAAGCCAAGGAGGAGCAGTCTGACTCATTCTTCTTGGCTGCAGCCTCTTCCCCACTTCCTAGGGGTGACCCAGCATTATTCCTGCCTCCCCACTCTCTGTTCTCTTTGCCTTTGTGTGAAACTAAAACTGAAATAAAGAAGTTGCACAAAAGTAGTTGTGGGTTTTGCATGTCTATATTTAATGGATGCCTCTCCATTGAACAATTAGTTCTTAGTATGTTTTGGCTGTGTGTCCCCACCCAAATCTCATCTTGAATTGTAATAATCCCCATGTGTCAAGGGCGGGACCATGTGCAGGTAATTGAATCATGGGGGTGGTTTCCCCTATGCTGTTCTCATTATAATGAGTGAGTCTCACCAGATCTGATGGGTTGTTGTTGTTGTTTAGACAGAATTTTGCTCTTGTTGCGCTGGCTGGAGTGCAATGGCGCTATCTCAGCTCACCGCAACCTCCTCCTCCCAGGTTCAAGCAACTCCCTCGCCTCAGCCTCCCGAGTAGCTGTGATTACAGGCATGCAGCACCACTCCTGGCTAATTTTGTATTTTTAGTAGAGACGAGGTTTCTCTGTTGGTCAGGCTGGTCTCAAACTCCCGACCTAAGGTGATCCGCCCACCTTGGTCTCCCAAAGTGCTGGGATTGAGCCACTGGGCCCAGCCACCACTTCTCTGTTTTTAAGAATGTTAACATAACTAAGACTGTTTAAATGCTAGGTTCACTGTATCACTCAACTAGTGAAATGTTAATACTTAGATAAAATAGTCAAAATCAGATGTGATTAAAATTGTTCAAATAATAGGATTTTTCATCATTGATTTGACTGGTTTGTAGCTCCCCAATACCACTATCCCTAAATTTGAGAAGAATTAGGACCTGCTGTCTTGGAAAAATGAGGTTCATGAAGTCACAAGAAATTGGTGAAATTATATATATCTACAGAAGGAATACATTAGCAGCTTTTAATCCACTAAAAAAACAAGATTCTTGGAGAATGGGACCTTTATCTTATATCTGTGTCTCAAATCTTAGCACAACGCCTGGCACTTAATAAATACTGAATAGCATTTCTGGATGAATCAATGAGTGAATAAAGAGATGGCTTATAAATAAATGTTTCTGATGAGACTACAGTCCAAATCTCTAGAGTTACCATAAATCAACATTTAATCTTTGTAACACATCTGAAGGAATATTATTGAAATAGCATGATGATGGTCTTTAAGGATTCTAGAAAGGGAGTGATGAGTCAGAATTTGTCAGAATGTCCCAGCATCGTCAGGAGAAAGAGAACCTGTCTGGTTAATGTAAATGTTCTAATCCCATGGAGATTAGGGCAGCAGACTATGAGATTTGGTAACATTTGCCATCAAGACGAGCTAGCTGCCTTCATTCTGCCTTTATGTTTCCCAGTCAACACCAAACAGTGTTTAGCTGCTGATCTGAGTAAGCTGACACATTTAATGTTTCTATTTCCATGAACAAGGTAATACATTGGTGTTCTGGTTTATAACTCTCTCTTGTGAGTTAGGTCAGTACGTCTGAATCCTTAATATGATGATGCCTGATGACCCAAGGAGAATGAGTTCTTAGATATACAGTGCTGAGGATCAGATGCTGAATCAATGGTGAATCCACAATATTACGGATGAAATTGCATCAACTACTCAACAGAGAAAGTTCTGTTTCTCTCCAATGGATAGGAGTGCAGGGAGACTCGAACAGGGGAAATCTTTTCCTTCAAAGGTGTATTAATTTCCTGTGGCTGCTGTAAAAAAAAAATATACACCACACACTTGGTGACTTAAAATAACACATTTATCTCCTAATTCTGGAAGTCAGAAGCCTAATATCCATCACTCCAAAATAAAACCCTTACTATGTCCACACCTGTATAACATGATCAGGCTTCTACCTGCCCTGGCAATATCATCTTCTGGAACTCTCTTTATTGCTCTTTATTCTTTGAACCACACAGGACTTCTTTCCATTCATACAACACAACAAGCTCTTTTATAACTTGGGTCTTTGCACTTGCTATTTCCTTTACCGCATTGTTCTATATCCCATACTTCCTAGGTCTTTTAATTCCTAACTCATCCTTCTATTCTCACTTTGCAAGTTCCCTCCTAAAAGGCCTTTCCGGACCATTTCATCTGAAAGTACCATGATGTTCTGTCATAACACTCTTTACTTTCTTTGTATGGCTTACCTCACTCTGCAATGGCTTCAGTAGTTGCTTGTTAGCCTCCCTACTAGAATGAAAGTTCCATGAGTCTTGTTTACTCTGGACTTCCCAAGGCCTACTAGCACAGTGCCTGATAAAGAGGTTTTCAAGTATTTATGCTTTAGTCAAATATTCAAGCACATAATTCACTCACATTCAGTAATCAACTAAGAATGCAATTTGTATTAAGATTAAGTAACATCAGCCCAAACAGCTATTGTGAAAAAATAATAATTGAGCAGCGTTTGATTACTTAGAAAATGTCTACAGAACATTCCCACAACTTTACCTAAATTATGCTGGCTAGCTAGCCCTCTTCCTCTCACCCCACCCCTCCACCCACTGGGAGTAAGACTCAGACAGCACATTCAGTGAATGCTTGCCTTTAATTTCATACATTCCTGGCTTTTATCTTCCAGCCTAGGAAGTTGCCCATATTTGCTATTTTCACCTTGCTCCTTAAATGAGGAAACCTAGCAAAGCAATCAAGCTCTTGTCTGGTAAAAAGAACCAAAACTATTCAGCATCTGTGAGAGAAATTATTGCTCCACTGTTGAGGTTTAGAATGCAGGTTCATTTGGCCTATTTTCCATCCTCAAGAAACAAACAGCACTCACAGATTTACATACTTGAGTCTTGTCTTAAATTTCCTGGAAGAGTAAAATTAATGATTACATTGACATCATCGAAGCAGCATGCTTTTCACAAGATTCTATACTAATATATTATACCAAAGGCCAGATTTTAAAGCTGTAACAATATTTTTCCATATGTACAAAGAAAGCAAGGTCCAGCATTTGAAAACCAAACAAACCTTCCCTCCCAGAGTAGGATTATTAACAGCCCTTCACGGTCAGCCACAGAGCTCTTGCTCTCGCTGCCAGGAGGCAACATTCACGGCTAAATCTGGAGTTGTACAAAGCGGCAGCCCGTCTCTTCGACAATTTTTTGTTCACGACTTCTGCAAAGGTAAGTTGTTTCAAAAACTTAGATTGTTAAGATGCATGTGAGGCCAGGCGCAGTGGCTCATGCCTGTAATCCCAGCACTTTGGGAGGCCGAGGCGGGCAGACCATGAGGTCAGGAGATGAGACCATCCTAGCTAACACGGTGAAACCCCGTCTCTACTAAAAATACAAAATATTAGCTGGGCGTGGTGGCGGGCACCTGTAGTCCCAGCTACTTGGGAGGCTGCAGCAGGAGAATGGTGTGAACCCGGGAGGCGGAGTGAGCTGAGATCCGGCCACTGCACTCCAGCCTGGGCCACAGAGCAAGACTCCGTCTCAAAAAATAAAAAATAGAAAAAGGTAAATGTGAGAGAAAGAAATTACCGTTGTTTTAAACTATTGTATGTTTGTTTCCATAAACTCCAGGAATAATATTATCATTTTCATAACTCAAGAAAGAGCTCTACCGTGGCATGCTTAATTTTATAGATAAACACTGGCATGCTTAATTTTATAGATATACAAACAGTCTCTGACTTACGAACTTTCAATGTACGATTCTTCAAATTTACAATGGCGGGAAAGCGATACGCATTCATTAAAGAGTGGTCTAAAGGCCAAGTGTGGTGGCTTATGTCCGTAATCCTAGC
Organism: Colobus angolensis palliatus; assembly: GCF_000951035.1. Classification (NCBI taxonomy): domain Eukaryota; kingdom Metazoa; phylum Chordata; class Mammalia; order Primates; family Cercopithecidae; genus Colobus; species Colobus angolensis. The sequence continues at coordinate 49,260 of NW_012114600.1, read as the reverse complement.
ACTTTGGCAGGCTTGAGCCCAGGTTTGAGACCAGTTTGATCAACATAGTGAGACCCCCATCTCTACACAAAAAATTTTAAACAATTAGCCAGGCATGGTGTCAAGTAACTGTAGTCCCAGCTACTCAGGAGGCTGAGTTAGGAGCTGAGGCTTGAGCCCAGGAGTTCAAGACTGCAGTGAACTATGATCATATCACTGCACTCCAGCCTAGGCAACAGAGTGAGACCCTCTTTGAAAAAAACAAAACAAAAAGTGCAATGATCTCTCTCAATGCTGAGCAGCACAGCCGCAGCAGCTCCCAGTCAGCCATGCCATCACTAAGGTAACAACTGATAGATACTCTATAGTGTCCTGTGTTGCCAGATGATTTTGCCCAGTTGTAGGCTAATACAACTGTTCTGAGCACATTTAAGGTAGGGTAGACTAAGCTATGATGCTCAGAAGTTTAGGGGAACTAAGTGCATTTTTGATTTACAATATTTTCAGCTTATGATGGATCATAAACTGTTTGTAAGTTGAGGAGCATCTGTAGTTTTTATCGGGAGATTTAACCCCTTTGTAAGTTGAGGAACATCTGTAGTTTTTGTCACAAGACTTTACCCATTTAACTTTAAAGAAACATTTCCTAAAACATGTCACTTTGACCCATAGGTTTTACTCCATATGCATTCTATAGGCGAGGATGTTTGTAAAAGGATTCTTTCTATAACTGCTTTACGTGGAAATTCACAATAACCTTTAATAGATTAGAGGCTCTGAGAAGTTCTGCATGAAATAAACTTGAGTAACTGTGTTTAACTTAGTATTCCCAAGATGTATTTAACCCAGAACATTGTGTCTTTTATTTATTTATTTATTTATTATTTTTAGAGATAGGATCTCACTTGTCGCCAGGCTGGAGTGCAGTGGCATGATCATGGCTAACTGCAGCCACGAATTCCTAGCTTAAGTGATCCTCCTGCCTTAGCCTTCCAAGTAACTGAGACTACAGGCGCCACTCCCAACTATTTTTTTGTTTAATTTTTCTTTTCTTTTTTTTTTTTTTTTTTTGAGACTGAGTCTTGCTCTGTTGCCCAGGCTAGAGTGCAGTGGTGCTATCTTGACTCTCTGCAATCTTCACCTCCCGGGTTCAAGTGATTATCCTTCCTCAGTCTCCGGAGCAGCTGGGATTACAGGCGCCTGCTACCAGGCCTGGCTAATTTTTGTATTTTTGGTTGAGACAGGGTTTCACCATGTTGGTCAGGCTGGTCTCAATCTACTGACCTTGTGATCCACCTGCCTTGGCCTCCCAAAGTGCTGGGATTACAGGCATGAGCCACTGTGCCCGGCTTGTTTTAATTTTTCTAGAAATGGGGTCTCATTGTGTTACCCAAGCTGGTCTTGAACTCCTGGCCTTAAGTGATCTTCCCTTTCTGGCCTCCCAAAGTGCTGGGATTATGGGTATGAGCCATCGTGCCCAGCCTTAGCATCTTGTTAAAAATATATTTTGGGAAATAGTAGTCTAGAGAATGCCAAATAAAATAGTTAGGGTAAGTGAAGAGAAAAGAAGGTTTGTGAGTGATATTTTGTATACAAAGCCCTTTTCTGATGTAGCAGTGCCCAAATAGGAGCTAATATTTGTTAGGTAAGCCTGGGACAAGTGTGGAAATGGCTGGTTAGCTGAAGTACGATAAACTGGACCAAAAATGGTTGCCCTCGTCTTCCTCTAAAATGGGAGACTGAGACAGCCAGTCTTAATAATAAGTTCTGGGCCACGTCCAGTCCAGCCTGTGGAGTGTGGTGTGCAGCAGAAGTGTTCCAGTGCAGAAGTGTTCCAGCCCAGGTATTCAATGCTTGGCACAGGGTCACAGAATATCCCAAGACATATCCCAGTGGAACATGGTAATTGGGAAGTAGAGAATAAACAGTCTTCCGAGGCTGAGCAGAGAGTCATTCAACAGCAGTATACTCTATCAACACTTAACAACGTTGTTAGGAGCATACTCCAGTCCCTAGGAAAGGGCCTATCTTAGAAAAAGGGGAGCACCAGCAGGAGCGCCTATAGATGAGCTAGACATCCTTGGAAGAAAAGACATAACCAGCCCATGTGACCTGACAAGTCTCATCTAGGCTCTGGGCAAAGTACCCTCTTGTGCCCTGTAATCATGATACCTCTTTGACTTGACCGTTTGCTGGCTTCTTGAGCTGGACTTGTCTTTACTTCTTACTCCCATGTCTACGTAGCATGGGCTAATTTTTGGCAAGTAGTCTTTGATTTTGTATTTCCTCTGGATAATGATGTCTCACCACCAGATTGATCCTTTCCCTACCATCCACTCTTCCCTACCTGCACCAGCCCTAAGGCAGTGGCTCTCAAACTCTATTAAGTGTGCATCAGAATTTCCGGGTGGACTTGTTAGGACACTGTTGCTGTCCCCCAACCACCCCACTTCCCAAGTTTCTGACTCAGTCTAGAGTAGAGCACTAGAAGTTGCATTTCCAGTAAGTTCTCAGATGAGGAGGACCACACTTTGAAAACCACCACTTTTTTTTATTCTTCCAAAGAAACAAAACATAGAATCGTGTAGCCATAACCCAGATTTAACCATTGTTAACATTTTGCCAGTTCATCTTTTTTCTGAAGTATTTTAAAGTAAATTAGTTCATAATATTTCATCTATAAATATTTCATATGTTGGAAATAAGGACATTTTCCCACATAACTGCAGGATTAGTATCATATCTAACAAAATTGACATAAGTTGCTGATATTATCTGATACTCAGTCCCAGAAATGTTTTCTCCGTCTATTCAAACTGGGATCCACTAAAGAACCACTCATTGCATTGGCTTTTATGTCTCTCAAATCTCTTTTAAGCTAGAATAGAATCCAACACACTGTGTCTTTTTTTTCTTTTTTTCCAAGACATTAACTTGTTGAAAAGACTTATCCTGTAGAATATTTCACTTTCTGGGTTTGTCTAATGATTTTTTCATGGTATTATTTAAATTTTATTTTATCCCCTGTATTTCTTCTTCTTTTTTTTTTTTTTGAGATGCAATCTCACTCTGTTGCCCAGGCTGGGATGCAGTGGTGCGATCTTGGCTCCCTGCAACCTCCGCCTCCTGGGTTCAAGCAATTCTCTGCCTCAGGCTCCCAAGAAGCTGATATTACAGGCTCCTGCCACCATACCCGGCTAATTTTTGTATTTTTAGTAGAGACAGGGTTTCACCATCTTGGCCAGGCTGGTCTTGAACTCCAGACCTCGTGATCCACCCGCCTCGGCCTCCCAAAGTGTTGGGATTACAGGTGTAAGGCACCGCGCCTGACCTATCCCCTGTATTTCTCATAAAGTGAATGTTAGATCTTAAGTCTTGATTAGATTCAAGTGAAACATTTTTGCTAGGATATTTCATAGGAAGGACAGTGTACTTCGCATTGCACCACAACCAGAGGCACATGAATGATTTTCCCAGAATTAGATGCTAAGATTGATCACCAAGTAAAAAGGAAAACAGTTAGAAGCCTCTACTTAAAAGTTTTGTTTAGGGCCGGGCATGGTGGCTCATGCCTGTAATCCCAGCACTTTGGGAGGCCGAGGAGGGCGGATCACAAGATCAGGAGATCGAGACCATCCTGGCCAACATGGTGAAACCCCGTCTCTACTAAAAATACAAAAAATTAGCTGGGCATGGTGGCATACGCCTGTAGTCCCAGCTACTCAGGAGACTGAGGCAAGAGAATGGTGTGAACCTGGGAGGCGGAGCTTGCAGTGAGCCCAGATCCCACCACTGCACTCCAGCCTGGGCAACAAAGTGAGACTCTGTCTCAAAAACAAAAAAGTTTTGTTTGTCCAGTTGCAACCAGCAAGCATCTTGTGGGGTGATACATTGGTACCATACACATATTTCAATTCTTTGTCAATCTTTAAAAAAAAAAAAAAAGTAGATATGGGGTCTTGCCATGTTGCCCAGGCTAGTTTTAAATACCTGGGCTCAAGTGATCCTCCCATCTCAGCCTCCATTGTAGGCACAAGCTAACACGCCTGGCTTCCTATTCTTTCACGTAACTGTTTTAGCACCGATTGATCATTCTTGTTTGAAACAATGACTTCATTAGGGGTGGGAAAATGTCCATTTTTCTCATTTTACCATTCCTTATACATTTCTGAGCTGGCATTCTCTTGTAAAGAGATTTTTTGCCAGGCACGGTGGCTCACGCCTGTAATCCCAGCATTTTGGGAGGCCGAGGCAGTCAGATAACCTGAGGCCAGGAGTTCAAGTCCAGCCTGACTGACATGGCAAAACCCTATCCCTACTAAACATACAAAAATTAGCCGGGCATGGAGATGGGCGCCTGTAATCCCAGCTACTCAGGAGGCTGAGGCACAAGAATCCCTTGAACCCAGGAGGCGGAGTTTGCAGTGATCAGAGATCACGCCATTGCGCTGCAACATGGGCGGCAAAGTGAGACTCTATCTTGGAAAAAAAAAAAAAAGAGAGAGAGAGAGAGATTCTTTTTGTCATCAACTGGGGCTATTTTTTTACCCCCAGATACACTTCTTACAGAAAGCCTGGCTACCATGAAGTATGACGGTGGGTATAACAGGACTGTACCCTCAGACTGCCCCTCCCAGTCAGTTGGGGCTCTATTGACTATGACCCAGGCAGGGGAAAAAGACATGACACTCATCTGAAATGAGGTTTTATTTAAAAGTTGGTCTTTGAAACAACCCAAAAGCCTACTATCAGCATGGGGAAATAAGCTCACAGCTGGACAGACAGCAGAGATACAGATCAGGTGGAGATGAATCTGCACATAGGGATAACTGGTCTTGGTTTCAAGGATGGAAAGAAGCCAGAGATTGGGAATTAGGTATGGTATTTGAAGGAGTTAAGGACGATCCACTCCCAACATATGCCAATTTGACACATTGATTATTTCAAGCTACAAGCACTTGAGAAACTAATTGCAGAAAGAATTATTTGATCTGTCTTTTCTTTCACGTGACAAGCCATAAAAATTCCTTTGAGGAGGTTGCCTTCCTCATACTTTGGCAAGAAAATAACCCTTATCTCCAAAGACTAGGAATTGCTGCTGCAATGGATCTGTACAAATTAACTTACTGAAGAAACCCTTATCTTCCACTAGCTTTACACACTCCCGTAGGTCTCCTAATGACTCCCCTTGAATTTACTGCCCCTGGCCCATCTCTTCACAAATTTACGATTCTTTTTCTAAAACATATAAAAGCTCTCTGCTTTAGCCATTTCTTCAGATCTTCACTCTCGTGAGGGTCCCCAAGTACATATGTAAAAAATAATAAAACTGGGCCAGGTGCAGTGGCTTATGCCTGTAATCCCAGAACTTTTGGGAGGCCGAGATGAGTGAATCGCCTGAGGTAAGGAGTTCAAGACCAGCCTGGCCAACATGGTGAAACCCCGTCTCTACTAAAAAAAAATACAAAGAATTAGCTGGGCTAGTGGCACATACCTGTAGTCCCAGCTACTCGGGAGGCTGAGACAAGAATGAATGGCTTGAACCTGGGAGGCAGAGGTTGCGGTGAGCTGAGATTCCGCCATTGCCCTCCAGCCTGGGTGACACATCGAGACTCTGTCTCAAAATAATGATAATAAGAAGAATAAAACTTGTATGTCTTTGTTCTGTTAATCTGCCTTGTGTCAATTTATTATTGTCACTATTTAGCCTCCCTATACTTTATAAATCTAGCCCGTTGGGCCAGTTAGTAAAGGCAAAAGGTAAAAACACTCATTTGCATGCTGAGTCATCTTCACTTTGGGATTGTATCTTTTATAATCAACCAATAATTAAATGTTTGCACATCAAGGTGAAGTTATTTATGTATCTTTGAGTTGACAAATGATATACTGGTCTCGTATTTGTTTATTGGCAAGCACGTATTTGTTAACTCAACAAAAAATGTTGATTTTGTATGAGGAACTTCATAAAATGTTCGTGGCTAGATAAAAAGATTTAATAAGAAAACCATTACTATAAGAGTATTCAAGAAAATTGCTGTCAGAGTGTATTTTTCTTTTTTTTTCTTTTTGAGATGGGAGTCTTGCTGTCACCCAGGCTGGAGGGCAATGGCGCGATCTCGGCTCACTGCAACCTCCGCCTCCCGAGTTCACGCCATTCTCCTGCCTCAGCCTCCCAAGTAGCTGGGACTACAGGCTCCCGCTACCACAGCTGGCTAATTTTTGCATTTGTAGTAGAGACAGGATTTTGCCATGTTTCCCAGGCTGGTCTCGAACTCCTGACCTCAGGTGATCCGCCCACCTCAGCTTCCCAAAGTGCTGTGATTACAGGCGTGAGCCACCACACCGGGCCTTATCGGAGGGTATCAAATTAAAAGTGCTTTATTGAGTAATTCCTTAATACCAGGTTCTCAAACTGTTCCACTGAAATACCTGTAATGGTGGAAATGAAACCCATATATACAGGAGGTCTGCCTGCTGCAGCCACTCCAAGGATTAAATTAATTTCAAGCCTCATATAAAATATTAACTGAAATTCTCTGTTTACTTCATGCAGTATCCTTTGTTTTATAAATAATAATCATAATGCCCTTCAAAACATTGAGTAAAATCAGTGCAAAACATTGAGCAAAAATGCAGTGGGATTTATAGTCCTAATCCATAAAATAGAGGGATGATAGCATCTCTTATAGGATTATTATGGACAACTAAATTAATATTTATAGAGCCCTTAGAATTTTGACTGGCACTACTATAAAAATATTTGTCCATCAGGTGCAATGGCTCATACTGTTAATCTGAGCACTTTGGGAGGCCCAGGTGGGAGGATTGCTTGAGGCCAGGAGTACAAGACCAAGCTGGGCAACACAGGGAGATCCCATCTCTACAAAAGATTATTTTTTAATTAGGATCCCGTGAGCCCAAGAGATAGAGGCCACAGTGAGCCGTGATTACATCACTGCATTCCAAAGTGGACAAAAGAGACTCTCTCAAAAAATAGGGCTGGGCACGGTGGCTCACACCTGTAATCCTAGCACTTTGGGAGGCCGAGGTGGGCGAATCACCTAAGGTCAGGAGCTCGAGACCAGCCTGACCAACATGGAGAAACCCCATCTCTACTAAAAATACAAAATTAGCCGGGTGTGGTGGTGCATGCCTGTAATCCCAGCTACTCAGGAGGCTGAGGCGGGAGAATCACTTGAACCCAGGAGGCAGAAGTTGCGATGAGCGGAGCTCACACCATTGCTCTCCAGCATGGGCAACAAGAGCGAAACTCCATCTCAAAAAATAAATTAAAAAAATAAAAATATTTGTCAAATAAGATTAAAGATTGTTCCAAGTTCATGCTATTGTTTTAGCTACTACCTTGTAATTGCCTCTCAGAGTATTAGCAATCCCGTTTGAATGTGATTTTAATGTTTAAGGACATAATTATGGATTGAGCAGGAGAGAGGGGAGATTGTGATTCTTTATTTGAGCTAAGGTAGAAAAGGGATCAAAGAATGGATGGAAATGGCATGCAGCCCAGGGTGTTGGCAGAGGGCTGCCAGAGTGACCAGGCTGGTTGGTGCAGTCACTTAACACACATTTCAGAGCACTGACCACAGGCCCAGTGCCAGGCACTACAGACTGTGGAAACTATAAGCAGTTGCTGAGATGATGTGATGCAGTATTTCTTAGACCACTTCCATCAGAATCACTAAGATGTTTGTTAAAAAAAACAGTACTAGTGCACAGGCCCCACCCTAAAAACATTAAATCAGAATCAGAATCAGAAATTCTGAGGGCAAAAACCTGGAGACAAGTGTATCTAAAAGTTCTCCAGGTATTTCTAATGTGCAACTAGGATTAAGAATCACTAATGCCAGGAGCAGTGACTCATGCCTGTAATCCCAGAACTTTGGGAGGCCAAGGCAGGTGGATCACGAGGTCAGGAGTGCGAGACCAGCCGGGCCAATATTGTGAAACCCCGTCTCTACTAAAAATACAAAAACTAGCTGGGCGTGGTGGCACGTGCCTGCAGTCCCAGCTACTCGGGAGGCTGGGGCAGGAGAATCACTTGAACCCACGAGGCAGAGGTTGCAGTGAGCCGAGATTTCACCGCTGCATTCCAGCCCTGGCAATAGAGGGAGACTTCGTCTCAAAAAAAAAAAAAAAAAAAATCACTAATCTGGTTCGGCCTTTTCATTTGGCAGATGAGAAAACTGAGGACTCAGAAATTAAATAACTTTCCTAGGATGGTAGAGCTCTCTTCAAACAGGTAACTGTGAGATAGACTGGCTATGCACTAGTACAGTAGTTTTCAAAATTAAAGTAATGCTTCATTAGTAAATTGTAAAAATAAATTTAGTGCATCCTGACCAGAATTTCTTTAGAACAGAATAAAAAATATCAGAGTACAAATCAAGTAATAATGATACTATTCCATGGCATGTGTGTGTGTTTGTGTGTGTGTGTGTTTATGTGTGTATTCTGTGACTAGAAATAAAATGTCATTATTATTATGAGTTGTTGTTAAAAAAAAATTGAAAAGTCCTGCTCTGGAGTTTCCTTAAAATTTGAATATCTAAGGTTAGAAGGTGATGTCTGCATATAGGAGTGATATAACTGCCTCTGCTATCTGGTATGTAGCCCACAGAGAGGATATGGATGCTATTGAGGTTAACATGGGCTTGGGGGTGCACACATCTTGGAGAAAATTGAGTCTATGCCCTTTATTGGCAATGGGAGCTTTGCAAGAACCTCAAACTCTTTATGGCTCAGATACCTAAACTTTAAAATGAAAATAAAAACACACACCTCACAGGATTGTTAGTTTTAAATGCCATAATATCTGTAAGGCACTTGGCATAATCTTTGGCACATAGTAAATAGTCAATAAATACAAACAATTAAAAATGCATCCATGATCTATCATTTCCTGACTCAGGGAGGAAAGGAACTAAAAAAGGAACTAGGATCAAAATGGTTTCTGGAAGGATGTATATTCTTGGGACTAATGTTTATTTTAGAAAGACAAAAGTGAAAAAATAGCTGAAATAATTGCTTTAATGGGCAACATATTTAAAAAAACTTTTTTTTAAAATTTTCACAGAACCAGAAATTATGGTCCTACAAAAATACCTGCTTATCTTAGAGCCAAAACATTTCAATTTTTTAAAAATGACCTTGTATTGCAGATACATAAGTCAGGTATGCCACCCCTGGGATCATATCAGATGGGAGGCAGGACTAGATTACAGCTCCAGACAGGGCAGCATGCAGAGGCTCGCACTGTGAATTTTAGCTCCAGATCGACTGCAAGAACAAACCAGCAATCCTGAGAGGATCCACAGACTCTCTGAAGGAAGCAGACTGCTCCTGCAGGGCCCAGGAGACCCCCAAATACTGTGAGTGCCCCAACTGCAGAAGTGGGAAAGGGAGAGCCTCCTCTCCCGAACACACACCCCCACTGGAGAAGCTGAAGGTCTGTTTGCGGGAGAAGTTTCCAACTTTGCCTGAAGCTGAGTCAAGTTAGAGAGCTGAGCGGAAAACAGGGGTAGAGGAAGCAGCAGAAAGGCCCTGGGAGCTCACTGGGTGCCCATGCAGCCCATTCCTGCCTGGCACCACAGAGATCTACTGGAAGGGTGGCCAGAGATGCAGGGGGTAACACTCCACAGGGAGAAGGAATGCTCTGGCCGAAATTTGTACCAATTTGAACAGGGTGGAAGCCTCCTGGCCAGAACTCAGGGGAGGGCATGAATCCAGTGTGCGGACTTCACACGTAGGGGAAGAACTAAAGCCCTTTTCTTTCACAGCTGAGGCAGAAATCCTTGGGCAAGTTTTAAAGCCCATCTCGCCCTCTGCCTGGAAACAGACTCAGGGCTGTTGGTGGGGACATGGTGGGAGTGAGACCAGCGCTTTGGTTTGCATGAGAGCTGAGTGAGGGCTGTGACTGCCAGCTTCCCCTACTTCCCTGATAACCTGCATGACTCAACAGAGGCAGCCCTAATCCTCCTAGGTACACAGCTCCAGTGACCTGGGAATCTCATTCCCATCACCCACAGCAGCCACAGCAAGACCTGCCCAAGGAGAGTCTGAGCCTCCTGAACAGAGTCTGAGCATGTGCCTAGCCCTGCCCCCATCTGATGGTTCTTCCCTATCCATGCTGGTAGTGGAAGGTAAAAGGCATATAATCTTGGGAGTTCGAAGGTCCCACCCGCTACTGGTCCCTCTCCACACTACTACAGCTGATGTTTTCTAGAAAGTGCCACCTCCCGGCAGGAGGCCAACCAGCACAAAAATAGAGCATTAAACCACCGAAGCTAAAGACCCTCAGAAAGTCTATTGCACCCTTCGCCACCTCCACCAGAACAAGTGCTGGTATCCACGGCTGAGAGACCCACAGACAGTTCACATCACAGGACTCCGTGCGGACAACCCCCAGTACCAGGCCAGAGCTGGGTAGACTTTCTGGGTGGCTAGACACGGAAGACAGACAACAATCACTGCAGTTCAGCTCATAGGAAGCCACAGCCGTGGCAAAAGGGGAGAGTACTGCATCAAGGAAACACCCTGTGGGACAAAAGAATCTGAACAACAGCCCTCAGCCCTAGACCTTCCCTCTGACAGGGCCTACCCAAATGAGAAAGAGCCAGAAAACCAATCCTTGTAATACGACAAAACAAAGCCCTTCAGCACCCCCCAAAAATCACACTAGTTAACCAACAATGGAACCAAACCAAGAGGAAATCCCTAATTTACCTGAAAAAGAATTCAGGAGGTTAGTTATTAAGCTAATCCGGGAAAGACCAGAGAAAGTTGAAGCCCAATGCAGGGAAATCCAAAAAATGATACAAGCAGTGAAGGGAGAAATATTCAAGGAAATAGACAGCTTAGAGAAAAAACAATACAAAATTCAAGAAACTTTGGACACACTTTTAGAAATGTGAAATGCTCTGGAAAGTCTCTGCAATAGAATTGAACAAGTAGAAGAAAGAAATTCAGAGTTCAAAGACAAGGTCTTTTTTTTTTCTTTTTGAGATGGAGTTTCACTCTTTCCCTCGTGCTGCCCAGGCTAGAGTGCAACGGTGCTATCTCCGCTCACCACAACCTCCACCTCCCGAGTTCAAGAAATTCTCCTGCCTCAGCCTCCCAAGTAGCTGGGATTACACCATGCCCAGCTAATTTTATATTTTTAGTAGAGATGGGGTTTCTCCATGTTGGACAGGTTGATTTCAAACTCCTGACCTCGGGTGATCCCCCCGCCTCAGCCTCCCAAAGTGTTGGGCCATGCCCAACGACAAGGTCTTCAAATTAAACCAATCCAAAAAAGACAAAGAAAAAAGAATAAGAAAATATGAACAAAGCCTCCAAGAAGTCTGGGATTATGTTAAACGACCAAACCTAAGAATAATCGGTGTTCCTGAGGAAGAAGAGAAGTCTAAAAGCTTGGAAAATATATTTGGGGGAATAATTGAGGAAAACTTCCCCAGCCTTGCTAGAGACCTAGACATCCAAATACAAGAAGCACAAAGAACACATCGGAAATTCATCACAAAAAGATCTTCGCCTAGGCACCCTGTCATCAGGTTATCCAAAGTTAAGATGAAGGAAAGAATTTTAAGAGCTGTGAGACAGAAGCACTAGATAACCTAGAAAAGAAAACCTATCAGATTAACAGCTGATTTCTCAGCAGAAACCCTGAGATATATAGATATAGATATATAGATGATATACAGATATCTATATCTATAGATATATACAGATTCCAAGGAATGGAATCTGGGGTCGTGCGGTGAGTGTTATAGCTGTGGGTCATGGAAGAGAACCGTGGAACCCAGTGACTAGCATTCAGCTCGATTAGGACGAACCCCGGCACTTAGCCATGCGGGAACAATGGCAAGCCTTTAGCCCAATGGGGAGTGGCAGTGAGCGTCTTGCTGGATCAGGAGCACAGTGGACACCCTGCTGGATCCGGAGGGATGGAAGTCAGCGGCAGGTCTGCGACGGCTGCAAACAGCAGTGGTGGATGGTGAGAGAAAGCTCAGCTCCAGCCATAACAACACAGACCAGAAGAGAGTGCAGTTGCAAGATTTAATAGAGTGAAAACAGAGCTCCCATACAAAGGGAGGGGACCCAAAGAGGGTAGCTGTTGCTGGCTCAAATGCCTGGGTTTATATCCCTATCGTTGTCCCGCCTGTTGTGCTCTCAGGCAGTAGATGATTGGCTATTTCTTTACCTCCTGTTTTTGCCTAATTAGCATTTTAGCGAGCTCTCTCTATTATCTGATTGGTTGGGTGTGAGCTAAATTGCAAGCCCCATGTTTAATGGTGGAAGCAGTCACCTTCCCAGCTAGGCTTAGGGATTCTTACTCAGCCTAGGAAATCCAGCTGGTCCTGTCTCTCAAAACGAGCCTCAATAAATTTAAGAAAATTGAAATTATATCAAGCATTCTCTCAGACTACAGTGGAAAAAAACTGGAAATCAACTCCAAAGGGAACCTTCAAAACCATGCAAATACATGGAAATTAAATAACCTGCTCCTGAATGAGCACTGGGTCAAAAACAAAATCAAGATGGAAATTTAAAAAGTCTTGAACTGAATGACAATAATGGCACAACCTATCAAAACCTCTGGGATACAGCAAAGGTGGTGATAAGAGGAAAGTTCATAGCCCTAAATGCCTACCTCAAAAAGTATGAAAGAGCATGAACAGACAATCTAAGGTCGCACCTCAAGGAACTGGAGAAACAAGAACAAACCAAACCCAAACCCAGCAGAAGAAAGGAAATAACCAAGTTCAAAGCAAAACTAAATGAAATTGAAACAAAACGAAACAATACAAAAGATAAATGAAACAAAAAGCTGATTCTTTGAAAAGATAAATAAAATCGATAGACCACTAGCAAGATTAACCAAGAAAAGAAGAGAGAAAATCCAAATAACCTCACTAAGAAATGATGCAGGAGATTTCACAACTGACCCCACTGAAATGTAAAAGATCATTCAAGGCTACTATGAACACCTTTACACACATAAACTAGTAAATCTAGAGGAGATTGATAAATTCCTGGAAAAATACAACTCTCTTGGCTTAAGTCAGAAAGAATTAGATACCCTGAACAGACCTCTAACAAGCAGTGAGATTGAAACGGTGATTTTAAAATTACCAACAAAAAATGTCCAGGACTAGACGGATTCACAGCAGAATTCTACCAAACACTCAAAGAAGAATTGATATCAATCCTTTTGACACTATTCTACAAGATGGGAAAGAAGGAACCTTCCCTAATTAATTTTATGAAGCCAGCATCACCCTAATATCAAACCCAGAAAAGGATATAATCAAAAAAGAAAACTACAGACCAATATTCTTGATGAACATAGTGCTAAACTCCTGAACAAAATACTAGCTAATCAAATCCAACAACATAAAAAAGATAATCCACCATGATCAAGTGGGTTTCATGCCAGGGATGCAGGGATGGTTTAACATATGCAAGTCAATAAATGTGATACACCACATAAACAGAATTAAAAACAAAAATCACATAATCATTTTAATAGATGCAGAAAAAGCATTTGACAAAATCCATCATGCTTTTTTTTCCTTTGAGACAGAGTCTCGCTGTGTTGCCCAGGCTGCAGTGCATTGTTCCAATCTCAGCTCACTGAAATCTCTGCCTCCTGGGTTCAAGCGATTCTTGTGTCTAAGCCTCTTGAGTAACTGGGATTACAGATGTGTGCCACCATGCCTAGCTAATTTTTGAATTTTAATACAGATGGGGTTTCACCATGTTGGCCAGGCTAGTCTCGAACTTCCGACCTCAGGTGACCTGCCCGCCTCAGTGCTGGGATTACACGCATGAGCCACTGCACCCGGGCCTATCATCCCTTTATGATTAAAACTCAGCAAAATCGGCATACAAGGGACATACCTTAATGTAATAAAAGCCATCTGTGACAAACCCACAGCCAACATAATACTGAATGGGGAAAAGTTGAAAGTATTTCCTCTGAGATTGGGAACAAGATAAGGATGCCCACTCTCACCACTCTTCTTCAACATAGTCCTGGAAGTCCTAGCCAGAGCAATCAGATGAGAGAAAGAAATAAAAGGCATCTAGATGGGCAAAAAGGAAGTCAGACTGTCACTGTTTGCTGATGATATGATCATTTACCTTGAAAACCCTAAGTACTCCTCCAGAAAGCCCCTAGAACTGATAAAATAATTCAGCAAAGTTTCTGGATACAAGATTAATGTACACAAATCAGTAGCTCTTGTATACACCAAGAGCAACCAAATGGAGAATCAAATCAAGAACTCAATCCCTTTTGCAATAGCTGCACTAAATAAATAAATAAATAAAATACTTAGGAATACACCTAACAAAGGAGTCAAAAGACCTCTACAAGCAAAACTATAAAACACTGCTCAAAGAAATTATAGATGGCACCAACAAATTGAAACACATCCCATTCTCATGGATGGGTAGAATCAACATTGTGAAAATGATCATACTGCCAAAAGCAATCTACAAATTCAACACAATCCCCATCAAAATACCACCATCATTTTTCACAGAATTAGAAAAAACAATTCTAAAATTCATATGGAACCAAAATTCTTGCATAGCCAAAGCAAGACTAAGCAAAAGGAACAAATCTGGGGGCATCACACCACCTGATTTCAAACCATACTCTAATGCTTTAGTCACCAAAACAGTGCAGTACTGGTATAAAAATAGGCATATAAACCAATGGAACAGAATAGAGAACACAGAAATAAACCCAAATACTTACAGCCGATCATTGACAAAGCAAACAAAAACATGAAGTGGGGAAAGGACACCCTATTCAACAAGTGGTGCTGGGATAATTAGCTAGCCACCTGTAGGAGAATGAAACTGGACCCTCATCTCTCATCTTATACAAAAATCAACTCAAGATGGATTAAGGACTTAAACCTAAGACCTGAAATTATAAAAATTCTAGAAGATAACATTGGAAAAACCCTCTAGACATTGACTTAGGCAAGGATTTCATGACCAAGAACCCAAAAGC
This sequence comes from Colobus angolensis palliatus, assembly GCF_000951035.1. Classification (NCBI taxonomy): domain Eukaryota; kingdom Metazoa; phylum Chordata; class Mammalia; order Primates; family Cercopithecidae; genus Colobus; species Colobus angolensis. Next base: position 34,235 of record NW_012114600.1, on the reverse strand, counting down.
AAATGCAACAAAAACAAAGATAAATAGCTGGGACCTAATTAAATTAAAGAGCTTTTGCATGGCAAAAGGAACAGTCAGCAGAGTAAACAGACACCCCACAGAGTGGAAGAAAATCTTCACAATCTATACATCTGACAAAGGACTAATTTCCAGAATCTACAATGAACTCGAACAAATCGGTAAGAAAAAAATAAACAATCCCATCAAAAAGTGGGTTAAGGACATGAATAGACAATTATTAAAAGAAGATATACAAATGGACAACAAACATATGAAAAAATGCTCAACGTCACTAACGATCAGGGAAATGCAAATCAAAACCACAATGCAATGCCACCTTACTCCTGCAAGAATGGACATGATCTAAAAACAGTAGATGTTCGCATGGATGCAGTGAACAGGAAACACTTCTACACTGCTGGTGGGAATGTAAACTAGTACAGCCGCTATGGAAAACTGTAAAAATTTCCTAAAGAACCAAAAGTAGAACTACCATTTGATCCAGCTATACACTGCTAGGTATCTACCCAGAGGAAAAAAAAGTCATTATTCAAAAAAGATACTTGCACATGCATGTTTATAGTAGCACAATTCACAATTGCAAAATAATGGAACCAACCCAAGTGCCCATCAGTCAATGAGTGGATAAAGAAACGGTAGTATGTGTGTATATATATGTGTGTGTGTGTGTGTGTGTGTGTGTGTGTGTGTATATATGATGGAATACTACACAGCTCTAAAAAGGAATGAATTAATTGCATTTGCAGTGACCTGGATGAAATTGGAGAATATTATTCTAAGTGAAGTAACTCAGGAACGGAAAACCAAACATCGTATGCTCTCACTGATATGTAGGAGCTAAGCTATGAGGACACACAAAGGCATAAGAATGATACAATAGACTTTGGGGATTTGTGGGGAAGAGTGGGAGGGGGCGAGGGATAGAAGACTACAAATATGGTGCAGTGTATACTGCTAGGGTGATGGGTGCACCAAAATCTCACAGATCACCACTAAAGAACTTACTCATGTAACCAAATACCACCTGTATCCCAATAACTTACGAAAAAAAATTTAAACAATCTTAACAGAAAAGGAAAGAGTAAAATAAAATAATAAAGGGAAAAGTGAAAAAAAATGTCAGGTATGCCATCAGTCATTTGGATGTTGTCGCTTGTTTAGTTTCTTTCGAAAAAGTAAGATTTTAAACACCCACATTAAAAAAATGTTTCACATTCATTTTTGGTGGCTGGATCTCAAACAAAATGAAAACTTAGGCCCAAGAACTCCTTCCTGTTTCTCACATGCTTCAATTTCTCTCATTGCTCAGATCCTGTGCATGTCCACAGAGCGTTTCTGATCCAGCTCCCCGTTTTTAATATGGAACTCTTCAACAAGGAATAAACTCCCTCTACTTATTCACTGTTCTACCTCAGTTTTATGAACAGACAAGTGCACAAGCTGGTCTGAAATAATGATGCGCCTGGTATGTTTAACATTTGTGTGGCAGCTGGTGGAAAACCTTAGGGTTTTTTTTTCCTTCTATTCCTTCCTGCGAAGGCATATGCTTGTTCTAGAACGTCATTTGCATATAGGCATACACTTATATACATACACACATATATGTACATATGAACACATATAAAGGACTCATTATATGCTAAGTTCATAAGACATAATGTATTAAGCTTAGCTTTATAGAAGATTTAGAGATGAATCAAACACTAGATTTATAATCAAGGCGCTTAAATCTGATAGAGAAGATAGAGCATGTTCACAAATAACTCTAATCCAGGAGAAAATGTAATAAGTGCCAGGACAAAGAGACAGCTACAGCACTACAGGAGTTTCAAAGGAGGGAGAGATTGCATGCATGCCTCAGATAGATGCAGGACCAGTAGAGACAGTGGCAGAGGAGGCATCTGAACTGCATCCTGAAAGTTGGACCGAATTCGCCTCTGCCGACATGAGGAGGCGGGATAGCCAAATGAAGGAGGGCACACACAAGGATCCAGAATTAGGTAGAAAGGCATGTCTAGGGACCACTGAAGACGTTAGTTGGGCCAGAGCAAAGGGCCCATGGAGGGGAGTAAAAGTCAATTCATTTGGGGAAAGAGGGTATGTATTCGTTTTCTTGGTTGCTGTGACAAATTGCTGGCTGGGTGTGGTGGCTCATGTCTGTAATCCTAGCACTTTGGGAGGCCGAGGCATGCAGATTGCTTGAGCCCAGGAGTTCAAGATCAGCCTGGGCAACATAGGGAAACCCCATTTCTACAAAATTTTTAAAAACTAGCCAAGCATTGTGGCGCATACCTGTGGTCCCAGCTACTTGAGAGGCTGAGACCAGAAGATCACTTGGGCCTGGGAGGTTGAGGCTACAGTGAGCTATGATGCAGCACTGCACTCCAGCCTGGATGACAGAGCAAGACTATCTCAAAAAAAAAAAAAAAAAAAAGGCTGGGTGCAGTGGCTCACGCCTGTAATCCCAGCACTTGGGAGGCCGAGCTGGGTGGATCGCTTGAGGATAGGAGTTTGAGACCAGCCTGGCCAACATGGGGAAACCCCATCTCTACAAAAAATACAAAAAATTAGCTGGGCGTGATGGTGGCCACCTGTAATCCCAGCTACTTGGGAGGCTGAGGTAGGAGAATCGCTTGAACCTGGAAGGCAGAGGTTGCAGTGAGCCAAGATTGCACCATTGCACTCCAGCCTGGGCAGCAAGAATGAACTCCATCTAAATAAATAAATAAATAAATAAATAAATAAATAAATAAAACAACCAAATCGCCACAAGCTGAGTGGCTTAAGACAACACAAATTTATTATTTTACAGTTCTGGAGGTCAGAACTCTAATGGCCTCCCTGGGCTAAAATCAAGGCATCAGCAGAGCTGTGTTCCTTCCCGCGGGCCCTACAGGAAAATTCATTGTTCTGCCTTTTGCAGGCGGAAGCTGCTCACGTTCCTTGGCTTGTAACTCCCTTTCATTTTCAAAGCCAACAATGGCTGGTGGAGTCTTTCTCACATAACATCACATCACATCTTCTGCCTCCTGCTTCCACGTTTAAGGACACTTGTAATTACATTGGGTCCACCAATGATCCTGGGTAATCTCACTTTACATTAGTAACCCTAATTCCACCTGCAACCTTTATTCCCTTTTGCCAGGAAACAACATATTCATAGGCTTCTGAGATTACGACATGGACTTTAGGGAGCCATTATTCTGCTACCAAACTTTTTGTTCCAATTTTAGATTGGAACCAAAAAGTGGAAAGGCCCTGAATGTCAGGATTGTCATCCACATTCTTCACGCCAGGAGAGAAAATACAATGTCTATTTTCAGATTAAAGATGATTTCAGTTCAAATATTTTCTTGCTTTTAGTTAGAATTATAGTGATTCAAACTAGTAGCTCAGATTGTCTCATAGTGATTGGGTGTTCTGCTTGACAGTTCTAGATGCCTTTGATTAATAAAACATGGGGAAGGAAATTAAATATTGATAATTGTAGTCCAGTGCATTCAGCATTTCAAAACACAGAGCCCTTTGGGAGGGGAAACCATAAAAGGGGATCTCAGTGCTGGAAAGATTGGGAACCACTGCCTTAAAAAAATATGGCCTCTGATTATTCCAGTTGGTCCTACTTGTACATATGGTATTTTTCTCTATTACTGTTAGATCTCCAGGGTTGGAGTATGAAAGATTCGGAAAAATACTTTTTAAAATTGCTTTGTTGAATGTGTTTTATCTTTCAACTTGTTTATAGTGTGATCAATAATTCATTCCTTAGCATCTGTGTCTTAAAGACTATCTTGTTTGTTGTCTTTATGAATGATGAATTAGGATATTGGGAAAACAAAATACCTTCTTTTTAAAGCACAGCATCTCGAATGAAATGCCCATAATTTATAGTGTGTAGAGAACAAAAAAAAAAATGACTTAAAGCTGTGAAACAGGAAGAGGGGTGAAACATTTGATAAAGCAGGAAGTACAAATAAGATAACCGAAAATCCATCCGGACTTGGTCACTGAGCTGTTCAGGTGGCCTTTATTTATTTGCTTAGCCAATTTGAAGATTCTCCCTTTAAAATACCATTTAAATTAAAATGTTCTACCATGAACTACTGTTAACACCCAGCTGTTAATCACACCCAGCACAGATACCTTTCCATTTTATGTGTTTGTGTGGAATATATTTTTCTCAGATTCCTAGTGCTTACCTTTCTGTTTTAAATAAAGAAAGGGTGAAAAGGCAGAACACACTAGTTATATGGAGAGAAAAATTTAGGCACGGAGAGAAGTGTATTTGGACACAGACTCTGGCCTGTGCTGCAGTTTTTCAACACATTGCAGCTAACACTTACTGAGCACTGACTCTGTGTCAGGCATTGTGCAGAACTGATAATCCTCGCAGCCGCTCTATGAGCTGTGCACTATTAGACTTATTTCTGATGGAGGAACTGAGGCTTAGAGAGGTTAATTCATTTGCAGAAGCTCACACTATTAGTGAGTGAAGGAGCAGAGAGTCAATCTCCATGTTGGCTTTAAAAAAACACAACTAGAGTCATCTCATTCTCCTGCTTTGTAAATATTATTTTTTTAAACCTCACAATATTGTGATTCTCCACCCTGGCTTCATGGTAGAATCACTTGGGGTCTTTTCACAAAATACCATTGCCTAGAATCCACCCAAGACTACTTAAAAAGAACAATAATAACAACGCTAATGACAGCCAATATTACATTGGGCTTACTATGTGCTCAATATAAGTGTTACTATGTGCCAAGGCTTTCTTTAACATATATGGACACACACATGCACACATATATTCTCTCTAATATATATAACACTAACATACACTTATATTCAAATGAGGCTCTCTCTCCATACATTCTCATTTAATCTTCAAAATAAACCTTGGATGAAGATACCATTGAGTTCACCAATTTACAAATGGGGAAGGTGAAACTCAGAAGATTTAGAAGCCTAGCTCATATGATTCAAGAGACATGCAAAAAAAAAAAGCCTAGCTCTCAGTTATCTGGCTAGCAACTGGCCAAATTGGGGTTCTGATCCCAGGAAGTTTGGCTGTGTACAGAATCTGTACTTGTTGCTGGTAACCTCTGGCAGATGCTAGAGAACCAACCCACTCAAAAAAAAAAAGTTAAAAGGAAGAGTAAAATATTTGTCCTGTGTTTACATATATAAACTATACCTCAGGGTAACCAGTAGATGAGAAGAATCTCTCTCTTAAAGAGAATTTTAGCTAATAAATGAATGAGTGATAGAGTATTATCATTTTGTAGCCTCTGATGAAATAATAAACCTAGACCGTGACCATCAGTGGATGCCAATTTCTCAAAAAAGAGATGTCCAGGCTTTATGTTCTTTCTGATAGAAGCATACATTACCTCTTATGAAGGATTTTTCTTTTTCTTTTTCTTTTTTTTTTTTTGTGAGATGGAGACTTGCTCTGTCACCCAGGCTAGAGTGCAGTGGCACGATCTCGGTTCACTGCAACCTCCACCTCCCAGGTACAAGTGATTCTCCTGCCTCAGCCTAACAAGTGGCTGGGATTGCAGGCACCTGCCACTATGCCCGGCTAATTTTTGTATCTTTAGTAGAGACGGTTTCACCATGTTGATCAGGCTGGTCTCGAACTCCTAACCTCAGGTGGTCTGCCCACCTTGGCCTCCCAAAGTGCTGGGATTACAGGCATGAGCCACCGCAGCCTTCTTAGAGTTCTTAAGGGTCACTGGTTACTGCCATATTGGATGCCACACACTGGTACTCCACAAGGATAAAATAAAGAAGGAAGAAAGAGTCCACCACATGCTCAGTGGTTGCTTATCACTGAAATTTCATTAGAAATGCAAGTGGCTCTAAGTCAACCTGCAGTGTTTCTGTGTAGAATTGTTATAAATGACCTCAATTCCATTGACTCCATCATGCTTAGGGCTGAAGTACATCCTCTGCAGCAGGGTCCTAATCTGTTTCTCAGTTTGGCTACTTCTTGTCCCAGAATCCTGACCCCATCATGGTATTCAAATACAGCTGAAGAAATACGCTCTTCTTTTTTTTTGAAACAGTTTCCCTCTTGTTGCCCAGGCTGGAGTGCAGTGGCGCGATCTAGGCTCACCGCAACGTCCGCCTCCTGGGTTCAAGCAATTCTCCTGCTTCAGCCTCCCAAGTAGCTGGGATTACAGGCATGCACAACCACGCCCGGCTAATTTTGTATTTTTAGTAGAGATGGGGTTTCTCCATATTTGTCAGACTGGTCTTGAACTCCTCACCTCAGGTGATCTTGGCCTCCCAAAGTGCTGGGATTACAGGCGTGAGCCACCACACCCAGCCAGAAATGTGCTTTTTTGTAAGGCATTCTTGTCTAACTATTGCAATAACTCACGCTTTCTCCACTACATTTATAGGAATTAGTCAAAGAGAATAGAAAATGGAGAAAATAGTATCTAGAAGGCAGGACTCTTCACCTTGGGCTCAACCTTTAAAATATATGTTGACCGCTGGGCACAATGGCTCACGCCTATAATCCCAGCACTTTGGGAGGCTGAGGCAGGCAGATCACCTGAGGTCAGGGTTCGACACCAGCCTGGCTAATATGGTGAAACCCCGTTTCTACCAAAAATACAAAAAAATTAGCTGGGCGTGGTGGCACGTGCCTGTAATCCCAGCTACTTGGCAGGCTGATGCAGGAGAATCGCTTGAACCTGGGAGGTGGAGGTTGCAGTGAGTTGAGATTGTGCTATTGCACTCCAGGTTGGGCAACAAGAGCAAAACTCCATCTCAAAAAAAAATACATATATATATATATATAGGCACAAGGTCATAGCTGAGACTTAGATGCTTCTGGAGAGTGCAGTGTAGGGATAACCCTCCCCTGGTATATACGTTGAACCCCTGAGTTATACAGAATCTGAGGAGCCTCCTAGGGAGAAAAAATCTGAGCCATATACATCTGAGGGGACTAGACATGTATACATGTGTTCAAACATGCCAGGTGGTTCCAAAGCAGACAGATTACAGAAAGAATGATGGGGATGACCATGGAAGAATTCTGCATGAGGGAAGAAGGTCTTGCCTTGGGAGCTAGGGATGACAGTGTTTTCAGAAATCATAAGGAAATATATTGGAAGTCAACCTTACTGACACTGAAGTACAGTAGGCCTTTACTTCCAACAGCAACATCATATGGTAGGGTTCCAACTGCATGAGCAGACGTTAATTTTGGTCAAAGCGTCTGGCCATTGAGAGTAATATTCTAGCTCAATGGCACCAATGTAGTCCTGTTAGGTGAGAGCGTGCAGTTGGGAAGTAAGCAATAAGCAGGGCTGATCCTTAGACACATGTGGGTTCAACTGGTGAGTCCCCGAAATTACTAAGGAGGGAAGCATTGTCTCATCAGCTCAGTCCAGACCCCCCTACCTTTAGGCCTTCTCTATTACTGTAGCATATTTAAAAAATCAGAAATCCAGTTCCAAAAGAATTGATGAATAATGTTAAAGTCTCTGAAGGAGGGAGCTGCAATAAATGGCGCTCTTTTTACTCACTTGCATCCTGAACAAGTTGAAGAAATAAAGGTAGAGCAAATGGGGATCACCTTTGTTACCAGCAGAGGCCAGGCTGGAAGACTAGGTTTTAGGTCTGGTGGTCAAGTGGGCTAAAATTAGACAGACTTGCCCATAGTCAGGCATTTGCTAGGCTAGAGCAGGCCTGCCCAGGCAAGACTTGCAATACAGAGAGACACTGTGCATTCTTGGAATGCCTACTCTGAATAGGAAGCAGCAAAGTTGATCCAACACGCTCAGCAATTCTTCCAAAATTACCATCCAATTACTCACTCCAGAGCCCAAGGGGTGGGATGAATAAAAGGGCTAAGGGAAACAAAACATGTGCATGGAGAATTCCCTCGTTATAGAAACCAGGAGAGGAAAAAAAGTACCTCTCCTCTGTATTGATCAGGGTCCCATCAGGTTATTAAATAGAAGGCATTAAACATGGAGAATGAATTACAAAGGTGTTAGAGGAGCTAAACTAGTCACTAGGGTAGATGAGGCATCCCAAAGATTAGCAAGTGGGAAGCCATCACCCACCCTTAAGACTGAAGAGACAAAGGATCTGGGGGTCCCTTGATAGACACTAGCATTATAACAGAAACATTCAGGCAAGAGCCGGAGCCACAGAGGAGGGCAGCTACTGCCAGATATGTTCCCATGGCAGAAAAAGAGGACAAGAAATACCTTGGCTTCCCCTTTCCTCCCAACCTCCAGTCTCCAACAGTACCTCTCACTGGTTAAGCAAGGCTAAAACATATGGTCAAGAGAGCCTGGGTATCATAGCTTGCAACAGTCATACATCCAGAGCAGACACAAAGGATGGATCTGGAGGCAAATGGTCAAATAACCAGCACAACATTTAACCAGGCAGAGTTTCATTGTAATTTTGTTTGTAGACTAAAGAGAAATTTACATATCATACACCCAAACCTTTCTAAATGTCTCATCACCACTTTTTGAAATTTCACTCCTGCAGCAGCTGCTATGTCGTTTTTTCTGTTTGTTCGTTTGTTTTATTTTTTTTTTTTTTTTTGCGAAGGAGTTTCACTCTTATCACCCAGGCTGGAATTCAATGGCGCAATCTTGGCTCACTGCAACCTCCGCCTCCTGGGTTCAAGCAATTCTCCTGCCTCAGTCTCCCAAGTAACTGGGTTTACAGGCGCTCGCTGCCACGTCCAGCTAATTTTTTTGAATTTTTAGTGGATACAGAGTTTCACCATGTTGGCAAGGCTTGTCTCGAACTCCTGATCTCAGGTGATTCACCTGCTTTGGCCTCCCAAAGTGCTGGGATTACAGGCATGAGCCACCGCGCCTGGCCAGCAGCTGCTATGTCTTGCTCCATCTTTCCTTCCCACCTCAGCTCTGTCTCTATTCTACTGGCTCTCTTGTGCTCCTCACCATTCTCTGAATTGCCTCAACAAAAGCCGTGTCCAAAAGCCTGGGGAACTATAGTTTACGCCCTCCTCAGCCTCTCTATCAACAATGACTCTCCTAGGTACTCCCTCGGTGACCACTCAGAGCTTTGAGATGAGGTAAACAGTGTTAATCTGACCAACTTGGAACTTGCAGCTTAGTCAAGCCTGAGACAGTCAGGTTACCCAGATAAGGATAGAGCATGCATCCACTTAAAATAACAGCATCAACAGGAGCTCTTCTGCTTCCCTTCCTCTTTCAAATTATAGCAATTGACCACTTACTTACATCGGTTAATGCCCAAGACAAAAATGCAGCCCCTCTCTTCCCCACCTGGCCTGCATATGCGTTCATTTTGCATTTAGCAGAACTGAAAGGACTTTCTGTTTTATTTTCTTGTAACCACAGAATGTAAATATCTACCGTTTTGTTTGTGGGCTCACAAAGAGGGTGAAAATCGTTGCTATTTTATTTCAAACAAAATAAAAGATTACAGTCTTCCAATTAGAATAGGGCTTAAAACATAGTAGGAATTTAAAAGTCATGTGCCGATTCATGGGAAAACATTAAGACATAGATAGGCTACACGATTTACTCAAGGTCATATCACTGATGCAATGACTTTATTATCAGAACTATAAAGAACAACACAAATATTTACATGATTAATATTTTGTTGATAGTAGTGGGGCCAGAATTAGAATATGGATTTTCTGCTGCCCCAATCCCTGTCTGCTAACTCTGTTAGATTGTGTTTCCTACACACTGGAATTACAGGACAGTTGCTAGATGTTCAGGCTGTGTGGCCGTGTAGGCAGGGGTACAAATCCCAGCTCTGCCACCTGTTAGCTACGTGACCTTAGACCAGCCCCTTAACATCTCTTAGTTTCGTTTTTGGATCTAGAAAATGGAGTATGTACCTTAGTCACTAAGAGGGATAAGGGTTCAGTGAGATGATGTACGTCGTTGGGGAGGAAAAATTTTTCCTCTATTCTCTTAAATTATTTTCCTGGGAGCATGCAAATTAAACTAACAAAAGACAGACTAACAAAAGAGCAGACACACAACTTTTATTAATATTTACATGCTCAGGAGTTCACAAAAAAGGGAGTGAAACTCGACGAAGTGGTTAGACTGTGGCGATGGGTTGTTCTTCCCTTACTGGCACAGAGGAAGCACCATCATCAAGGCAAATTTGTGCCCTGCTTTTAGTCAGATAAGGGGAGAGGAAATAACTCTTTCTGCATCTGTTGATTCTCAGTTGCTCTCATCTGAAAATAATCCTCACACTAAAGTGGCATATCTTGGGGTGGCATATTCTGATCCCCTTCAATGCAAAGTGCCTCAGCACCAGGTCTGATTAAAGTAAGTGCTAAATAGCCAGCTATCATTAGAAGAGTCTATGTCCCCACCTTGTAGTAATAAAGCTCAGACACAAAAGAATGTCATAGGGAACGGCCGGGCGCGGTGGCTCAAGCCTGTAATCCCAGCACTTTGGGAGGCCGAGACGGGCGGATCACGAGGTCAGGAGATCGAGACCATCCTGGCTAACACGGTGAAACCCTGTCTCTACTAAAAATACAAAAAACTAGCCGGGCGAGGTGGCGGGCGCCTGTAGTCCCAGCTATTCCGGAGGCTGAGGCAGGAGAATGGCGTAAACCCGGGAGGCGGAGCTTGCAGTGAGCTGAGATCCGGCCACCGCACTCCAGCCCGGGTGACAGAGCAAGACTCCGCACAAAAAAAAAAAAAAAAAAAAAAGAATGTCATAGGAAGGGAATGAGGCATGTTTTCTTTCCTCCAGTTTTTCTGCCTGGGCTTTCCTACAAGTAACATTATCTACATTTAAAACATATTTGATCAGCCGGGCGCGGTGGCTCACGCCTGTAATCCCAGCACTTTGAGAGGCCGAGGTGGGCGAATGACGAGGTCAGGAGATAGAGACCATCCTGGCTAATACGGTGAAAGCCCGTCTCTACTAAAAATACAAAAACAAAATTAGCTGGGCGTGCTGGTGGGCGCCTGTAGTCCCAGCTACTCCAGAGATTGAAGCGGGAGAAGGGCGTGAACCCGGGAGGAGGAGCTTGCAGTGAGCTGAGATAGCACACTGCGCCCCAGCCTGGGCTACAGAGTGAGACACCGTCTCAAACAAACAAACAAAACAAAACGTATTTGATCCACCTTAAATGGCCACTCAAATCTGTCCTTGATCCTGGTCTAGGTTTATCTGGCATAGACTGCCCTCTGTCCAGCTCCTGTCTACCCTCCTGGATCACAAACCAGAGAAAATGCAAAATCTTTCTTGGGCTGCCTACTGCCTTCAGTATAAAGCTCAGTGCAAAGCCCAGCACCATCCATTCTGTACCTAACATTTTAGTCTGAATCTCTTCAACCCTTTTCCCCAACCCGGAACTAATGGCTACCACTGACTCAGGGGACCCTTCTCCTGCCTTCATGCCTTTGAATGGGGGGTGTCGCTGCATGAAGCTCCTCTCTCCCCTTTACCCACTCAAGAGTCACTTGCTCTTGGTAATATTTCCAGTTGCCCTGCTTCACCCCATTCTCTCATACTGGCCAAGTTAGATGCCCTTCTGAGTCCCCTCTTCTCTACAGAATTTTAATTGTGCATTTTCTACTTTGTCTCTGCCTTTAAGTCATGAACTGTTTGAAGAAAGGACCATATTTAGTTCATCTCAGAATCCCAGTGCCCATCACAGACCTGGCATAGGGTAGGCACTCCTTAAATACTTACTGAATGAATTATGCCATTTAGTCTGTCTGTGGTGGCACTGGAAACCCACAAGAATTTAACAGCTTCGTCTCTGCCTGAAGTTCAGGGCTTCTGTAAAGAATATGTGATGGAAGGAGGAGGTGACTGATAGTGATTCTGCAAAAATATATAGGTAAAAGGAATGTCTGTAAATTAATGATGAAATAACCTTCCTAAGTTTCCTTGTGGAAGATATATGTTAATTCCCCAAATGGATGAGCATCTGTGTATTTTTGTGGGTAATATGCAGTGTCTTTTCTAACACTGAGATGCTTGAAATGGGGTTATTTCCCTTCCAAATGAAAACCAATTAAATAAATTATATTTTTTCTGTGGTGCTTACAAAGTGTGGGAGTTGTCACCAAACATTACTAAATGTTCTAATTTAGTCATAAATGGGCTGAAAGATGTAGCATAATTATAAGTCCAAAGTAAGTTGTTCTAAATATTTTATCATGTTCAGCATATGCTGTTAAAAAAACCTCAGACTATAATTGTCAACATTCAATTCACAAAAAGTAAACAACAGCTGAGTATAATGGGATGATAAAGAATCTCTCCATAATTCCCGACATATGGCAAAGAGTATGTCCATTTTGAAGTGGAAGATGGTCATGTTTATCAACTGAGCCATTTTCTTTGTTTGAATCCTTCTAATCAGAAAAGTTCCCTAGAATCACTAGGAACATTTTCCTGAAGCAGATGAGGGAAATGAAAAAAATCTGTATGGCACAGTTAGATCTCAGGCAGGCGGAATTTAGAACTCACAATCGCAATCGAAACAGGCCAGGTAAAGAAGGCCATACATTTCTGTAAAAGCAGTCATTCCAGGGTTAGTATACATGAAAAAGACAAGTGTATGCTTAGTGGGAAATGTATGGACAAATTTCCATGTATCAGTCTGTTTCTGTGAACAAGCTCTGATGGACCCAGCCAGTGTCACATCCTGCCATCATGTATATTCATTTTAAATGCACGGACACTTAATTGTTTCTAGGGAAAGCCAGTGGGAAGCTGCTTCAAATTTCTTTTTCTTTATAAGATGTTTTGCACGTGGGGGTTTTCAGCTTAAAAGAGATACTTATAAACCATTTATTTTCAGAGGGAAGCAGTACAAGGGGGAGAGGCGTCCAGGCACTGTTCTAACCAGATACTTCAAAGCTGCCCAGAAGAGAAAGGCAAAGGCAATTGGCAAAGAACTGGCTCTGCTCTTTGGCTGGGAGAGATAAGGAGCAGGTACCCAGCACTGAGACAGAGGATTCTGTGAAGAAAATGCTGAGTAACAAGATTGTCCTTTTGTTTTCCTTCATGAATAATAATATTTCACCCTAAATCCTTTTGGGAATGAACAGGGGGCTTTAGGAGCTGGTATTGAATGAATAAATTAGCAAATCATTGAACTAATTAATTAATTAATAACCACACCTAGGCAGAGAGAAATAAACAAGAGCGCTCACTGAGAACTCTCTGAGGAGGAAAGGACCTCTATATGGTCCAACGTAGTGAAAAATCTAGCAATTTGGAGGTAGGACTGCTTTCTGAGCTTCAGTTTCCTGGGAGTGTTGTGAATATGTTTTGCAACTCTAAAATGCCATCAAACTTACATCATTCTGCTTGTCTTCTTGATGAGCTGTTTTTAAATATAATAGCATAAGAATTAATCAGATTAATCTCACTGAACCAAAATAAAGGCTGCTTTTTCACAGAGATCTTCGTCGTGCCAGCCAGTGTATCTTTCTGTGCACAGTGATTCTTTCTATATAGAGACTCTCTGTTAAGCTTGAAAGGAGCTCCAAGGAGAAGTCCCATAGAGATAGCACAATCAACAGGCACACACACTGCTGTTATTTGAGGCTACTCAAAAGAACATAAAACAATTCTGAGAAAAAAAAAGACTTCAGGGAAAAATGCAAGGTTCAGTGCATGACTTCTTGGTGGAAAAGATGGCATCACTGTTGCCTGAGACACAGCAAAAGAAGAGTGAGAATTCTGGAGGGAAAACATCCCTAATAATGAGACGAGAGCCTAGGTGGCTGAGCTGTTTGATTGACATCTGTCTGTCAAAAGCCATAACATGCTCAGGCTGTCCTCGAGGAGCTGAGAAAAGTAGGGAAGAAAGTGTAAGACTGATCTGCCCTCTGGCATCGCTTTAAACAGGCCGGAGTCCCAGAAAGCATGCCAAACCTACGACAGTGCAGGAACAATTGCCAAAGGAAACAGAACAGGTCTTTTTTCGAAGAAAAGAAAAGAACAATAGCAGCCGAACTAGAAGGACAAAGCCTCAGTGTGCCAGCAGGTAGACATTCTGACCTCTTTTATTACGAAACACGCAATAATTTCTTAAATGTTTAATGATGATGGAAGAAAATTGTGTCTTAAAACGAAATGAAGTTGGAGAAAATAGTATGTCTGGGTCCCCACCCCAAGTTCTTTAATCATGAGAAGTAACTGGATTTCATTATAATGTGCACTATGATGCCAACTGATTCGTGGTGTGGATCCTAAAGGATGATTCTAGTCATTCTCTTTCTTGAACAATTTTTGGTAATTTTGATTCTTTCCCTTTATGATGTTCCTTTTCATCCATTATCTTCTCTTATGGTACTTACCTAATGATTAAGTGTTGAGTTAGGAGACGGTAATTAGATTCCATGTCCTATTTTCCTGGTTTAACTTGATCTTTTCCTTGATGAGATATTTTCTTCCATTGGGTACTGGCATTTCGATGCCATCTAGGCAGCAGATTTCCCCTTGCTGCAGAACTTGAAGGGTTTCAATGTGAAAAATAGGTCTGCCTTTTTTTTTTTTTTTTTTTTGAGATGGAGTTTCACTCTTGTTGCCCAGGCTGGAGTACAATGGTGTGATCTCGGCTCACCGCAACCTCCACCTCCTCGGTTCAAGCAATTCTGCTGCCTCAGCCTCCCGAGTAGCTGGGATTACAGGCGTGCGTCACCATGCCTGGCTAATTTTGTATTTTTAGTAGAGACTGGGCTTCTCCATGTTGGTCAGGCTGGTCTCGATCACCCGACCTCAGGTGATCTGCCTGCCTCGGCCTCCCAAAGTGCCAGAATTACAGGCGTGAGCCACCACCCCCAGTCTGTCATTTCATTTTTTAAACCAACAACATTTTTGCTGATTTAAATGGGTTCTGGCCAACTTTCTAGACAAAGGTACGGAAATATTTGGTATATCATATCACAGATGACAAGTGCTTCCAAATGCTATTTTAGGCTTAGGTTTCTACATTGTCTAAGTTTCCATTACTTAAATGAGAGACTTTCTTGCAGGTCTCTTGATACACAAATTGGGATTTATACTGACTTTCCTAACATACATATCTGGGAGAAACATTTGTGTACGGTAGAAATGAAACCAGCCCAATTTTCCCATAGAGCTGATGTTTTCAGTCTTTTAAAATAAACATAGAAATTGACCCTCCTGGTCTTAAAGCTTGAAACTTACAATCTGAGTTCCTTTCTCAGAAAATCATCATCAGGCTTTCTCAGATAGTATCAAGGAACTGAAACTCACCAGATCACTGCATCCAGACAATGAGATGCCAGACCCCTCACCCATCATGATTCCCTAACTGACCACATGCTTCCTGTTGACCATCACCTCTTCCTTACTCCTCCCTGATTTCTGTTTTCCTGCTTATAGTTACATTCCTTCCCTAATATATAAATCCCCAATTTTAGTCCATTGGAGAGACAAATTTGAGACTTATTTCCCATCTCCCTGGCTCACGTCACCCAAATAAAGCTTTTCTTCCCTGGCAATACTTATTGTATCAGTGATTGGCTTTCTGTGTAGCGAGCAATGGGACATAGACTATACCCTTGACATTTTGGTGGCAGAAAGAGTTAACTACCAATTAAGTTTTTTCTCATTGATTTTCCATAATTTTTTATTGTTTTTTTTTTTTCTTTTTTTAGATGGAGTCTCACTCTGTTGCCTAGTACGATCTCAGCTCACTGTAACCTCTGCTTCCTAGGTTAAAGCTATTCTTCTGCTCAGCCTCCTTGAGTAGCTAGGATTACAGGTGCCCACTACCACACCTGGCTAATTTTTGTATTTTTAGTGGGGATAGGGTTTCACCATATTGGATAGGCTGGTCTCGAACACTTGAGCTCAAGTGATCCACCCTCTTCAACTTCCCAAAGTGCTAGGATTACAGGCACGATACAGAGTTCTTGATGGTGTAGTTTGTATTTTTCCAAGGTAGATCTTAAACTGGCAACATAATTACACTTACTCTTGTCTTTTAGGCCTAAAAAATAATTGTCAGTGCTTGTGGAATGTCAATATTTCTGTGTTGCTTGATTAGATCATAGAGGATGCTCAGTTTCCTGCAGTATGTTTTCTTTTTGTTTGTTTTGTTTTGAGAGAAGGAAATTAGCAGGGTACAGAAAGTCAGTTCTCTGAGATTACTGGAAAATAAAGCATTTACATAAATAGTTCCAGAAAGATTTATACGGATCTATTTTCAAAAAGTATAGTCTGTAGGCTTGCAGGTAAGCAGCGGAAATAGGCAGAATTAGTTTCTCAGGAAGAATATGTGTTTGGATGCCTCTTAAATTTATGATTTTAGGATAATCTAATACCACTATAATTATAATGCTACTATATATTTTTCTATATAATACTCCGGTTTAGCTCAGCAAGAGTTACAGATGTTTGCTAATTCCTGAAGCATCTGTAACAGCTATTAAGTCCTTCATCTACCGATATTTAATGAGCCATGTCTAGGAGCAAGACATTATGGCAATATGCAGGAGGCATTTATTTTATTTTATTTTATTTTTTTTGGAGACAGGGTCTAATTGTGTGACTTAGGCTGAAGTGCAGTGATGCAGTCTTGGCTCACTGTAACCTCCACCTCCCAGTCTCAAGCAATCTTCCCACCTCAGCCTCCTGAGTAGCTGGGACTACAGGTGTGCACCACCTTGCCCAGCTAATTTTTGTATTTTTAGTAGACACAGGGTTTTGTCAGGCTGCCCAGGCTGGTCACAAACTCCTAGGCTCAAGTGACCCCACCAGGCTTGGCCTCCCAAAGTGCTGGAATTATAGGCGTGAGCCACCATACCCGGCCTGCAAGAGACTTTTAGATGAAATCCTAGTTAGTCCTAGTTAAGATCTAGTTAATAGAGTTAAGCACTACTACACAATGTCTACTACCTTTTTCAAATATACAACACACATTTGCAAATCTTAAATAAGTGAAACCGGAAATAAACTTACCATGGGTCCCTGTGTACCCTAGTTTCGTTGTGTGTAATGCTGTGATCCTCCTATCTTTATAGTACCTTTACACACTATAGTGACTCAATAAATGTTTGTTGATGGCAGGCTGAATGAGTGTTGATATGAAGAAAGTAATCCCCACCACCACCCTGCCCTGAACAACTGATTGCATTTTGGGGCTTCTAATTAACTTTCGGTAGATACGAAATGAAAGGAGACCAAACTCTGACCCAAAGTTCATGTTTACAGCTTTGAACAGATTGAGTTTCACTCTTGAAGTGTGTGAACACAAAATAGCAGAACCCAGTGAGACAGGAAGCAGACGATCTTAACCGTAGCTACTGCCACTGGAGGGGTGGGGTAGTTTGGGCTTTATTGTGCAAGACAGGGAGTATCCAGAGAGAAGAAGGAAGGGTATGAACTTGTATTAAGTCTGTGTCAGGCATCAGGCCAGCTGCTTACATAAACCATTGTTGGATCACTCTGCAATCCTGAGCTGGAGCCATTTAAAGATAAAAAGGACAAGTCTTAAAAGTATTATAGTTAGGTAACTTGCCCAAAAAGTCCCACAGTTCACATTTGGCAGGTCCTGTATTGAAACTCAGACCAGTCCACTTTGAAGGCCACAGCTTTCCCACTCTGCTCAGCTGTTTCCATTCTACCTTTTATAGTAAGGGGACTGACCATTTGAATTAGGTTCTCTTGGTTTTAAGAATAAAACTTAGGTCACCTCAAGTAATGAAGAGCATGCTATGTCCATTCCTTTAGAAAAGAGGAGCCAGTGATCTCAGCCTCATGAAAAAGTCTCAGGAAGCCCAGGAAAAGCAGAACTACCAGCTTTCAGAAAGGGTAGGAATGTTGTCAGAGCCAGGTCTCAAGGAGATTGGAATGAGAAAGTTGTTTAGATGCCAAGACAATTCTGGGAGTGCAAGTGTGGGATCTTCTGGGTCTTCTGGAAGGCCACTCACCATTAACATGACCCACTGACCCTCTGTAAGTCTGTTTTTTGGGCATCTCTGTTTCTTTTTCATTACTGACTGGTTTTCCTGCCTTTTTCTCACAATCTTTCTCTTAACGCCTGTCCGCTCCCTGATTGCGCTCCCTTTCTACTTTAACTTACTTATGACTCCTCATGGTCCCCGCTCTACTTCAAGACTTCTTTCTTTTGCAGTATCTCAACAACAAGTCTCAGTACATACTGCTCAATTTTTTCAGTGTTTCTTAATTCTAGTTCCTGAGAATTAGACTGCTGAAGTCAACTTTACCTTGTTTGGAAAGGCTTTTCATGCTGGAATATCTCATGGGCTTCTAACAAGCGTAGAGGTCTGGGCTGCCCTCGAGTTAGGGGTTCAGCCAGGTTTAGTCACCCCAGGAAAGCTGTGGGTGCACCTAGTTCCTGTAGAAGTGGCTAGGGACTGGGAAGGCACAGTGACTGACATACTGGTAGCGATGGATGAGAATGAAAATTGATCTCCCATCAACATCAGGTCAACAGCAGAAAGGGGAGGTCACAAAATGGCAGTGGCACAAGCTGGCACTGCACAGAGTGGGAGGAAGATGGCACTAAGAAGAAATGTAAAGATATTTAGTCAAGAATTTTAGTCAAGAGTGACTGGGGAAGGAGCTACAGACCATGAGTCACCCATGAGTCATTCTTTTATAAGAATAGACGGTTTCTTCACCAGAGACCTCTAGGAATGCTTCCTGTCTCTCCTCTGGTTGTTTCATTAAAATGTGTGCAATCTTACTGAGAATAGGGATTTTTCTCTTATTCCCAGCCTTGATACAGAATTGAGACTATGACATTAATTATGTATTTTTGTCTCTCAACTAAACTTATTTTTTAAAGATACTTTAATTATATAAATAACATACAAATATATTCTCACTATGAAAAATTCAAATAGTAGAGATAAGTCAAAGTCTACCTTGACTCTGTTTCGCAAAGCCTACCTCTTCTTCCCCAGAGGGTAGTCTATGTATATACAAGGTTCTATTGTATTTTTTATATAAGTAAACAGCCATATTCAGTACTTTGCAATCTAGAACCACTTCAACCAAAGTAGGTGGATAAGGGTTTTCACATCTCAGAAATACCAGCAACCAATTTCCACCCACAGATCCTGAATGCCAATAAAGGCTAGCCAATTTAAGCAGCAGATTCCAGATAAGTCAAAAGCCAAAGGGATCATTTGGTCAAAGTAAAGTACAAAGAGGCATGAGGATGATAATGGCCACTTATCTCTGAGTAAAGACAGACAGTCTGTGGCTTGACTCCTACCTAAACCAGAGTGCTGTGAGCTCTATCCATTTGCCTGAATTGGACCTGTGTAGAAGGCCAGTTCCACTAATGAAAATGGGAGTTCTCTTACCACAAACAACTATAAAAAGTCCCATAAGATGACAATGCGTAAGGGAGGACCTAAGCAGACAAAGGAGAGTCTATTCAACATTCCTCCCTCCCCACAAAATTGTTCTTTCCATTGCAGCCTCATCATCTAAAGCTCTTCAGAAAGGCTTGAATCAGAAACTCAATTCTGCATAAAGTCCTCACCAATTTATAATTTTAAAACTTTATAAATTTGAAATACTTTGGGAAAAATTTCTGTTTTTAAAAATTCTCTTTCCCGAAGTACAGTGTAATTGCTAATTGTGTGTATGGCAACTTGAATTATTCTATTTAGGGTTACTAGATCTTTTCAAGGGATTGGCAATCAGGGCATCAGTTAGTAGTATCTGTATGTGAGGCCATGTTTTTAATCTGCTAAAACCTATTTGCTTAATCCAAAATCATTTAAGCACTGATTAAACTTGGATTATAAACCATATATGAGGCCAGGATTCTGCTATTCTATTCCAACATCGCTCCTCTGTCCCCCAACACATGCACTGAGAGAATTAACCATATCTCATACATGTATATCTCATACACTTAGTATATCTTATATAATTGCAATAACTGCATATTGGCTATTGAAAACGTAAACACGACAAAGCCTTGGAGATGCAGGGGCAGAAAAGACAGACAAATACTTGCCTATGTCACAGAAGTAACACTGGAGTGCTGGTAGAGACAGACAAATAGCATGTAAACAGCCTGGGTGAAAAACAGCCTCATGCCTGTAATTCCAGCACTTTGGGAGGCCGAGGTGAGAGGATCACTTGAGGTCAGGAGCTCAAGACCAGCCTGGCCAACATAGCAAAACTCTGTCTCTACTAAAAATACAAAAATTAGCCAGGCCTGGTGGCACATACCCATAATCCCAGCTATTCAAGAGGCTAAGGCATGAGAATCACTTGAGATTGGGAGGCGGAGGTTGCAGTGAGCTGAGATCGCACCACTGCACTCTATCCTGGGTGACAGAGTGAGACTCTGTCTCAAAAAAGAGAAAGAAAGAAATGAAATAACATATTAAACAAATAAAAATTGTTCAGATAGTTATCAATGGGTGAAAAAAATAAAACAAGGTAAAGAGAGAGAATGACTGAGGGTGGGTGTCCAGTATTTTAGTTATGGTGTGCTGGGAAGTCCTATCTCAGGGGCACATTTAATATATGTGAATGTTGAAATAGAACCAGCCAGGCTAAGATCTATAGAGTTGGATAAACTCACTTCTTTTTTAGAGGCTTTTTTTTTTTTTTTTTTTTTGAGACAGAGTCTTGCTCTGTTGCCCAGGCTGGAGTGCAGTGGCACAATCTTGGCTCACTGCAACCTCCACCTGTTGGGTTCAAGCGATTCTCCTGCCTCAGCCTCCCAAGTATCTGGGACTACAGGATGTGCCACCAGGCCTGACTAATTTTGTATTTTTAGTAGAGACGGGGTTTCACCATGTTGCTCAGGCTGGTCTCGAACTCCTGACCTCAGGTGATCCACCCACCTTGGCCTCCCAAAGTTCTGGGATTACAGGCATGAGCCACCATGCCCGACCTGAACCTCACTTCTTATGGTGATCACGAGAGCAGCATTTCCAGTAAGAGAAGGGAAAGCTGTGTCTGATCTTGTGAGGAAGTTGGGTAGGATTTAGGGTGAGAGAATGAAGAAGGAAGGGCAGAGACCAGACTAAAGGATTGTGTAGAGTAGGACAGAGGATGAGGCAAGCAAAGCGAGTCATGCACAAAACTTGCAGAGCCACTCCCTCTCAGGGTAATGCCTGCACAGAGCTGGTGCCTAAGCATGCATTCTTCCCAAGTGTTTTGCCCTACTTACCTCACCTACTGACCATGAGGTAGCATGGTCAGAAGATACCAAGGAGACCCTCTCTGATAAGGATAAAAGTGGGCCTGGCATCCAGGAGCTGGCCTGATACTATCAGTAGCCCTCAGTGTTGCCCTGAGCTGGCCTGGAACCAACAGCTAGGCTTTGGTGTTCTCTGTGAAAGGGAAACAATTCACAGAACATCAATATCAGACAAGCCCACACTGTGACTACGATGGATCAAGACAAAGGCAAGACCGCTTGGTGTTCCTGCCTGAACCTGACAAAACTTGAGCCTTGTCCAAGCCACAAAATACTAAACATTCTCCTTTCCAGCTAATACGAATGATAGCTGTTTATTTACTAATTGCAGCTTTAGCTTCCCTCTAGTCTGCCCTCCCTACAAATAACATATTGATTATATAATTACCCCAGCTTCCTAATAATAGTCAATGCAGAGCAAAGCCTGGCTTCCTTGGACTCTCCCTCAAATCCTTTCTAGACCCAGCATAGTGGCCCAGCACTGTGGGAGGCCAAGGCAAGTGGATCGCTTCAGCCCAGGAGTTTGAGACCATCCTAGGCAACATGGTGAAACCCCATCTCTACAAAAGATACAAAAATTAGCTGAGTGTGGTGGTATGTACCTTGTAATCTCAGCTACTTGGGAGGCTGAGGTGGGAGGATCACTTGAGCCTGGGAGGGTAAGGCTGCAGTGAGCCATGATTGTGCCACTGCACTCCACCCTGGGCAACAGAGCAAGACCCTGTCTCAAAAAAAAAAAAAACAAACTTTTTTTAATGCCCTTTTGCTGAGACACCCCAGGGCTCCCCATGGTGTGTGTTTGTCCTGGCTGTGAGTAGTAAACAACCTATACGGTGTGTTCCTGGTGGCCTCCAGTTAGAGAGCATTACCATAGGTGAGAATTCATCCTGGCGACGAGTGGAGAGAAATGGGGTTGGGTGGTAAGACAGTCAATTTATGAGCTTGAGAGAATCATCTAAATGCTACACTGAGACCATGGAAGGAAATGTGTTGTCAGCTGTTTAGGAGCAAAAACTGACCGGGAGGGAAATTACAGTATTGGAAAATGGTTCTGGCAGTGTTCACAGTTAATGTGTGCATGGGGTGGGTGCCCTGGACGCTTAGCTGCTTTTTTACAGATGAAAAAACTGAAGTAGTAGCTCAGTTACTGCCAAGATCTGAATATTGACTAAGATAGGGCTTCTGAGACTCTCATTTCTAATGTAGTAACTCCTAGTCAACCTCCTCCCTCTCCCGCCCTAACCACATGTACTACCAGAAAAATAAAGTCATTTATTGTCTTAAAAAAATCATTAAATATGAAAATTCCCATGAGAAATTTAATAAATAAAATGATTCACTCTACTTTTGAACTGAATTTTATCATCTATTAAATCAGCAGAGAATGTAGTGTCTTTGCTAAGTCTTCAGTGCTCAGTCTTGTTTTCCCAGGAACATGAACTCCTCTGTCCTTCACAATTCCCCAGAGCTCCCACAGAAAGCTCCATGACTCAATTCAATTCCTGCCGCATTTCTGCACATAGCCGCCCACTGCAGGCACTGTTGAAACTCCAAGATGTGCAGAGGAAGGAATGGCTAAGAAAAACCGACCCTGACGGAAATGCATTCCAGTGAGTAGAATCGATTCACATTGGATCACTGGACTTTGGGTTAGGATGTCCAAAAGAAGGACTGATTTCGAAGTAAAATAAATGTTCCAGGACTAGGTCACAAAGAAAAACTTCTCAGCCTTGGAGAAGACAAGGCATGGGCCGCGTCCCAGCCTCTGAGAGAAATGTCTCATTTCCTTTGCCTGTAAGTCTGTGTGCCATCTCTCGCCCTCTGCCCTTGCATTATCTGTGTGTGTATTTTCTTCACCCTTCTACACTGCTAGCTCCCTGAATGGAGATCACATTGTTGCCTTTGCATTCCCCACAATTTTAGTCCAGTGCCTGCCATTAACCAGGTCTTCCCTGCTTATTAATTGACTGACAGACTTTGTGTTGAAAACACACTGAAAAAGCATTTCAAATATAGCAGACTTTCTCTGGCGGGAGTTTTGCTAACTGGGAAGGTGATGTAGGGTAACTTCTCAGCAGGGTGTAAATTTTGAGTGCTAGGGAAAGAGCAGCATGATTGGAAGAGAGGCACATTTCACTAGAATACACTCTGTTATCTTTGTTTTACATTTAAATGAAACATTTGGGTCTACATGAAATTTGGATGACACATTAAGGGTAATTTCCCCAGCGCGATTCAGATTGCTGATTAGAGAATCAAGGCCTCCTGGAGTATTCTGTTTGTGTTACTGATTGGTTAAGGGTTCTTTCCCAACTGTGGGGTGAGTTCCATTTTCCCTTGGAGAACTGAAGAGCAGTGCCCATCGGTCACAGCCAAAGTGAACTCTCTTCAAAAAGTCTAAGCCTGGCCAGGTGCGGTGGCTCATGCCTGTAATCCCAGCACTTTGGGAGGCCAAGGTGGGCAGACCACCTGAGGTTAGGAGTTCAAGATCAGCCTGGCCAACATGGTGAAACCCCATCTCTACTAAAAATACAAAAATTAGCCAGGCCTGGTGGCACATACCCATAATCCCAGCTATTCAAGAGGCTAAGGCATGAGAATCACTTGAGATT
>NW_012114600.1:5432-9915 GCF_000951035.1 Colobus angolensis palliatus | reverse complement strand
AAGGTGGGCAGACCACCTGAGGTTAGGAGTTCAAGATCAGCCTGGCCAACATGGTGAAACCCCATCTCTACTAAAAATACAAAAATTAGCCAGGCGTAGTGGTGGGTGCCTGTAATCCCAGCCACTTGGGAGGTTGAGGCAGGAGAGTCACTTGAACCTGGGAGGCAGACAGAGGTTGCAGTGAGCCAAGATTACGCCACTGCACTCTAGCCTGAGCGACACAAAGAGACTCAGTCTCAAAAAAAAAAAGCCTCTGAATTGAAGCCCTTTCTCTTTCTAATTATGCAGGAGACAAAGAAATGTTAGTATGTGATGAAGAATTAATCTTCAAAATAAATCTGCCTTTTGTCTTTGGCTTCTGGAAGGTAATCTCTACTGTCTTTCTTTGCCTGAGGGATAGGTGTCACAGTGGATTGTCAGTGCAGTTTAAGGTGGGGACTGGACACTCCCATGCAGCCATAGGGCTGGAGCTGAAAGACCAACAATGTGACTTTGGGTCACCCAGTATCAGTGGCCTGGAGACTAAGATCAATCATGTGGCCAATCAATCACTCATGCCCATGAAATGGAGATCCAACAAAAACTGAACCCTGAGGCTTAGGTGAGCTCTCCTGGTTGGTGATTCTCTCTTGGTTGGTGTATTGTCACACATGGATGCCACAGTATATCCTTACTTTGTGGGGAAAAGACAACAGAAGCTCTGCATCTGGAACCCTTCTGGATTCTGCCCCATGTGCTTCTTTTTGGCTAAGCTTAACCTGTATCCTTTCCTTATAATAAACCATAAATGTGACTATAACAGCTTTTGGTGACTCCCATGTTTCTAGGGAACACCAAATCAAAGAGTGATTTTGGGAACCCTCTAAAATTGCAGTTGGTGTCAGAAGTGAGGGCAGGTTTGGGGACTGTGTCCTCTAACTTTATATTTGGCCCTATACTCGTCACATACACCCTCCCAGAAAAACCAGTCCCCAGGCCCTGGGAATAAGGAAAAATTCACTCCTTCAGAGAGGATCAATACTAGAGACTGGGAGTACCCTGGTTTCGGGTGCTGATGGTGGAGGATCAGGAAGAATGTTCTCGTGTTCTCCTGTAAGCCTGACAAAATTTATCAACAGTAGATTTGCCCACTAACTAGTAACGTCTAGGGGAAAATTGCACTGATGGATTTTAAGGGATAAAGAGCACAGTAAAGGAAAGAGTAGTGAACTAGAAAATACCAGACCAAGAGTGTAGCTCAGGCTCAATCTCTAGAAACTTCTGTGAGTCTGTACAACCTAGTCTCCTGGGCTTCATTATTCTCTATCTGTAAAGTGGGAATGATAGGCCCTGGCCTGATCACTTCAAAAGGTTAGGAGAAGGAACAAATGAAATAATGAGTGGAAAGCAGTTTGAAGATGTCTCGAAGAACTTAAAACAAAACTATGATTCGACACTGCAATCCCATTACTGGGTATATATCTGTAAATCAAAAATAAAATCCTAAGCCTCCCAACCATCTGCTTGGATCCCTCCTCTCGGCCAATGGCATTCCAAAGTTAACCTGAAAACCTAGTTCAGGCCATGATGAAAAGTGGGATTGGACATGCCTCATTATGCCCTGGTCCCTTTTGGAATTCAGGCACAGCTGACCAGCATTAACTTTAAAACAATTCTTTTTTTTTTTTTTTGAGTTGGAGTCTTGCTCTGTCTGGAGTGCAGTGGCATAATCTTGGCTCACTGCAAGCTCTGCCTCCCGGGTTCATGCCATTCTCCTGCTTCAGCCTCCCAAGTAGCTGGGACTATAGGTGCCCGCCACGACACCTGGCTAATTTTTTTGTATTTTTAGTAGAGACGGGGTTTCACCATGGTAGCCAGGATGGTCTCGATCTCCTGACCTTGTGATCCACCCGTCTCGGCCTCCCAAAGTGCTGGGATTACAGGTGTGAGCCACCACACCTGGCCCAAAACAATTTTTTTTTTTTTTTTTTTTTGAGACGGAGTCTCGCTCTGTCGCCCAGGCTGGAGTGCAGTGGCCGGATCTCAGCTCACTGCAAGCTCTGCCTCCCGGGTTTATGCCATTCTCCTGCCTCAGCCTCCTGAGTAGCTGGGACTACAGGCGCCCGCCACCTTGCCCGGCTAGTTTTTTGTATTTTTAGTAGAGATGGGGTTTCACCGTGTTAGCCAGGATGGTCTCGATCTCCTGACCTCGTGATCCACCCGTCTCGGCCTCCCAAAGTGCTGGGATTACAGGCTTGAGCCACCGCGCCCGGCCCAAAACAATTCTTAAGACTGATAAAGCAGATTCTAGCAATAAGACACCAAATTCTAGCCTGACTCTAGTATAGTATGACAGATAGCAGGCCCTGAAATAAATTGAAGTATTTTACCCCAAATTATATTTCTTCGACATATTTTGAAACAGCCTTGCAAAGCTATTTCTTGTGAGAAAAATCTGCCTTCTGTAGAGAATCCTTGGTCCTTTTCAGGCCTTTTTCCTAATTCAGGAGAGAATGGACTCTGAGAATAAACATTTACAATCTATTCTCTCTAAAGCCTGGTACCTGGACGCTTCTTCTGCATAATGGAAACCCTGGTCTCCACAACCCCTTATCTTAACCCAGACCTTCCCTTTTATTGATTCTAATTCTTTAGACAATAACTTAATGCTTTCAACCAATTGCCTATCAGAAAAATCTTTGACTCTACCTATGACTTGGAAGCCCCTGCTTCGAGTTGTCCTGTGTTTATGGATGGAACCAAAATATATATTACATGTATTGATTAAAGTCTTATGTCTCCTTGAAATGTACAAAACCAAGCTGTAACCCAGTCACTTTGGGCACATGTTCTCAGGATCTCCTGAGGGCTGTGCCATGGGCCATTGGTCACTTATATGTGGCTCAGAATAAATCTCTTCAACTATTTTATGGAGTTTCACTCTTTTCATCAACATCCAAAAGAAAATACATTATTCTATCAAAAAGATACATGCATGCATATGTTAATCGCAGCACTATTCACAATAACAAAGACATGGAATCAACCTAGGGGCCCATCAACTGCACTGGATAAAGAAAATGTGAGGCGGGGCGCCGTGGCTCAAGCCTGTAATCCCAGCACTTTGGGAGGCCCAGACGGACGGATCACAAGGTCAGGAGACGGAGACCATCCTGGCTAACACAGTGAAACCCCGTCTCTACTAAAAAATGCAGAAAAACTAGCCGGGCGAGGTGGCGGGCGCCTGTAGTCCCAGCTACTCGGGAGGCTGAGGTAGGAGAATGGCATAAACCCGGGAGGAGGAGCTTGCAGTGAGCTGAGATCCGGTCACTGCACTCCAGCCTGGGCGACAGAGCGAGACTCCATCTCAAAAAAAGAAAATGTGGTACATGTATACCGTCGAATACTATGCAGCCACAAAAAGAATAAAATTATATTCTTTTGTTGCAGCTAGAGGCCATTATCCTAAGCAAATTAACACAGAAACAGAAAACCAAATACTACATGTACTATAAGTGAGAGCTAAACATTAAGTACTCATGGGCATAAAGATGGCAGCAGTAGACACTAGGGAGTATTAGAGGGGATGGGGGGGGCAAGGGGGAAGGCTTGAGAAACTATTGGATAATATGCTTACTACCTGGCTTCTGGGATCAATAGCACCCCAAAAGCCTTAGCATTATGCAACAAATCTGCACATGTACCCTCTGAATCTAAAATAATGTGTCTATATCTATATATAATATATCTAATATATCATCTTAAACTTTTAAAACTTGGCAAAATATTTCAAAATTTTGTCTGTGCTCCTATCGAGCAAATATATGGGAAGTATCAGGGAAAGGGAAGGAATGGTAGGGATGGTCCTAATGCACACAGCATATTATACAGCTGCAATAATTAAATCAACAAGGGACAAGTGCAAGCCTAGTCACATAGATGGAGCAGACAGCTCAGAAACAGATCACAGAGTTTGTTTTAGGAAAAAGGAGGCATCACACATTAAAAGGGGAGCAACCTTACTCAATAAATGGTGCTGGGATAAATGGCAAATTATTGGGGGAAAAATATTTAGATCCTTACCTTATGCTCTGCAGCAAAATAAGTTCTACGTAAATGAATTTAATTCAACTTATGGAAAACCTTGCTTCCTCATTCACTGAGAAAACTGAAGGAATTTTCAAACACCCACCACCTTCTCTACTTACTAAACAGCATTTTTGCCCCTATATTCTGCCTTCCTTTTTATTATTTTAGACAAACTGTTTTGCTCCTATCTAAGGCCTCAAGCACCTCTGCCCAGTAGAAACAGAACGTGAGTCACAAATGAAGCCTTAAATTTTCTAGTACCCAGCAGTGGCTCACACCTGTAATCTTAGCACTTTGGGAGGCCACGGTGAGCAGACTGCTTGAGCCAGGAGTTCAAGGCCAGCATGGGCAACATGGTGAAACTCCTTGTCTCTACAAAAATATATATATATGTATTAGCCAAGCATAGAAGCAC
>NW_012114600.1:4449-5137 GCF_000951035.1 Colobus angolensis palliatus | reverse complement strand
AAACCCCATCTCTACTAAAAATACAAAACTTAGCTGGGCGTGGTGGTGCACACCTGTAATCCCAGCTGCTTGGGGAGGCTGAGGCACAAGAATCAGTTGAACCTGGGAGGTGGAGGTTGCAGTGAGCTGAGGTTGCACCACTGCACTCCAGCCTGGGCGACAGAGCAGACTCTGTCTTAAAAAAAAAGAAAGAAAAAAAGAAAAAATAATAATGATTATAGTACCTATATAAAAAAAATGGTAAAAAGAAACAGTTGAAAATAATTTTAGTATCTTTTGTTTAACTCATCATATCCAAAATATTATCATTTCAACCTGTAATTAACAAAAATTATTCATATTTTACACACTTTTTTTTCCCTCATACTAAGTTTTTGAAATCTGGTATGTGTTTTATACTTGTAGCACGTCTCAATTTGGACTCACCACATTTCAAGGCTCAGAACCCATACATGGTTCCTCACTTCCATATTGGACAGTGCAGCCCCAGATCCCATGCCTTCTTTCCTACATGGGACATCACTTATTTCTTGAACCTTTTACAGGGATCAATTTTAACCTCTCTTGACTCAGCCCCTTTTTCAGAAAAATATGCTGTTATTTTTTCCATTTTAAAATCCTCACCCTCTCTTGACTCCACTAATTCCTCTAGAAACTCTAGTTTTGCCAGGCGCGGTGGCTCAAGCCT
>NW_012114600.1:0-4094 GCF_000951035.1 Colobus angolensis palliatus | reverse complement strand
AAGATTGTGCCACTGTACTCCAGCCTGGGTGACAGAGCAAGACTCCGTCTCAAAAAAAAAAAAAGAGAAACTCTAGTTTGCTCCTTTTCAAAGCAAATGACATTGTTTTGCCACAGTCACTGTTTACAATTTCTTTCTTCATGGGGCAGGAGAATAGGGAATTAGGGTAACCAAGGGTTAAGGAATAATCAAAAGAACAGCAGGTGCAACCAGTTCTAGGCAAGATTAAGCAGCATAGAGGCCACATTTTCACTCCTGTGATAACAAGACAGAAGTTTCCACTTCAGCCTTTGGTTGGTAATGGACTAATCCTTCATAGCATGTATCCAATTGAAGGCCTCTAAAGGGCACCTAGGGGTATTACCAAATTCTTTTAGCTTAATAAAAACACTAAAGAATATTGTAATTGGGGCTCTTGAAATGCCTGCTTGAGCCCACTCCCATTCTGTGAAGTGTACTTTCGCTTCAGTAAATCTGCGCTTTTGTTGCTTCTTTTGTTGCTTTATTTGTGCATTTTGTTCAGTTCTTTGTTCAATGCACCAAGAACCTGGACAACTCACAGTCAAGACTTCCCATCCGGTAACATTCACATTCTCCCTTAAATCCACCCCAAACAGGCTTTCCCTCCCAGCACCCCAGCACTCCAGCAAAATGCTATTTGTCAAATGCATCAAATTACCATCATATTCATTAATTCAGTGCTAAATTCTGATTTCTTATTTTGCTTGATGGTTTAGCTGACCACTCTGTCTAAAAAGACTTTCTTCATTTGACTTCTAGGATATTATCCTCCTGCCTCATTGGTGACTCTTCTTACTGGTTCCTCCTTATCTTCCCAAACTTTTTTTTTTTTTTTTTAAAGAAGAAGTCTCTATCTGTCACCCAGGCTGGAATGCAATGGCAAGATCTTGCCTCACTGCAAGCTCTGTCTCCCGGGTTCATGCCATTCTCCTGCCTCAGCCTCCCGAGTAATTGGGACTACAGGCACCCGCCCCTATGCCTAGCTAATTTTTGTGTATTTTTAGTAGAGATGGGGTTTCACCATGTTAGTCAGGATGGCCTCGATCTCCTGATCTCATGATTCACCCACCTCAGCCTCCCAAAGTGCTGGGATTATAGGCGTGAGTTACCACGCCCGGCCCTTCCCAAACACTTAATACAAAGGGCTCCAGGGTTCAGTTCTTGGTTCTCTTCCCTTCCCTATTTCTCTTCTTCCAAATTTTAAAAATTTGCTTGAGATTTAATTTAATGACTTTAAATACTGTTTATAAGGTTCCAATTCATAAATTTATATCTCCAATCCAGCCAGACTTTTTACCTAAACCTCACCCTCATGTGTTCTATTGTTTACTTATGTCAGTTTCCTAGGGCCACCATAACAAATTACCACTGACTTGGTGGCTTAAAACAAGATTTACTCTTTTACAGTGCAGAAGTCCAGAAATTCAAAAATCAGGCTGTCATCAGGGCTATTTACAGAGGCTCTGAGAGAGAAGCTATCCCATGTCTCCCCTCTAGTTTCTGGTGGTTGCTAGCAATCTTTGGCATTACTTGATGAGTAAACTTATTGACTCCAATTTCTGCCTTCATCCTTACATGGAGTTCTCCCCTGTGTGTCTCTGTGGATTCACATAGTCTTCTTATAAGGACACAAATGGGCTGAGTGCAGTGGCTCACGCCTGTATTCCCACCACTTTGGGAGACCAAGGCAGGTGGATCACCTGAGGTCAGGAGTTCGAGACCAGCCTGACCAACATGGTGAACTAAAAATATGAAAAATTCGCTGGCGTGGTGGCAGACGCCTGTAATCCCAGGTACTTGGGAGGCTGCGGAAGGAGAATCACTTGAACCCAGGAGGCAGAGGTTGCAGTGAGCCAAGATTGTGCCACTGTACTCCAGCCTGGGTGACAAGAGCAAAAATCTATCTCCAAAGAACAAAAAAAGGGACACAAATCATTCATTGAATTTAGGGACTAATCTGGTATGACTTCTTATTTTAACCTATTACATCTGCAAAGACCTAAGTGGACATGAATTTTGGGAGAACACTGTTTAACTTAGTACACTACTCAGCACTGTCAGTTAATTGTCAAATAGGCATCTCAACTTAACAGGTCAAAAACTGACCTAATCTGATTCATCTCCTCTGTACTCATAGTCTTCTTCATTTCAGTATTTAGTTGATGACAACTTCATCCTTCCATCAGGAAATTCTGTTGTCTCTCCCTTCAACATATATGTGAAATCTGACCACTTCTCACTACTTCCACAGTTGCACAGTTGTACCCACCATCATATCTCACATGGATTATTGTAATAGCCTCTTAAAAGGTTGAAGGGGTGGCCTGCCCCTCCACACCTGTGGGTGTTTCTCGTTAGGTGGAAGGAGAGACTTGAGAAAAGAAATAAGACACAGAAACAAAGTATAGAGAAAGAAAAGTGGGGCCCAGGGGACCCGCGCTCAGCATACAGGGGACCCACGCCACACCGGTCTCTGAGTTCCCTTAGTATTTATTGATAATTATCTTTACCATCTTAAAGATAAGGGAGTGGCTGGACAATAGGATCACTGTAGGGAGGAAATCAGCAGTAAGACATGTGAACAAAAATTCCTGTGACATGAATAAGTTTAAAGGAAAATGCTGTGCCTTGAGATGCATATGCAAACTCTCCATAAACCTTTTAGCAGCATTGCTCCAGCAAGTCCCACCTTATTCCTAAAGGTGATTTTCTCCTTGCTCAGTAAACAAAGCACACAATGGGTTTTACACGGAGATGTTCCATTGCCCAGGGACGGGCAGGAGACAAATGTTTTTCTCTTACTTGAGATTAAGAGAATGGTGATGACCTTTAACCAGCAAGCAGCCTTTAGGCACTTGTTTAACAAAGCACATCCTGCACAGCCCAAAATCCATTAAGCCTTGAGTCACCACAGCACAGGTCTCTTGCAAGGACAAGGTTGGGGGTAGGGTCACAGATTAACAGCATCTCAAATACAGAACCAAATGGAGTCTCTTATGTCTACTTCCTTCTATATAGACACAGTAACAGGCTGATCTCACTTTCTTTTCCCCACAAAAGGTCACTCTACCCTTGTTTCCTACATTTTCCTTCACTGCAGCCTCAAACTCCAGAGCTCAAGTGATCCTCCTGCCTCAGCCTCCTGAATAGCTAGGGCTACAGGTACTTGCCACCAGGCCTGGCCAATTTTTAAAATAGTTTTGTAGAGATGAGGACTCTACAAAATCTGTGGCCTCAAATTCCTGGCCTCAAGCGATGCTCCTGTCTTGGCCTCCCAAAGTGCTGGAATTATTGGTGTGAGCCACCTTGTACACCTTGTCCAACGCTATATTGTATCTTCAACAGAGTAGCCAGAGTGATCCTGTCAAAATCTGGGTGATATCATGAGCACTGCAGTGGCTCTCATTTTATTCAGAGTAAATGTCAGACTCCTTACAGTGTAATACAAAAGACCTGTCTTATCTTTCTTACCACATCTCTGATTACTCTCCCCTTTGTTGACTCTGCTCCAGACATAGGGGATTCCATGCTTTTCCTTGAATATTTCAAAGATACTCTCTGTACTCAAAGGCTTTGTACATACTGTTCCCTTTTCCTAGAATGCTCTTCCCTGAAGTTATTATGTGGCTTACTCTCTCGTCTCCTTTAAATCTTCTTCAAATGCCATCTCCTCAAATTAGGTAAATGGGGTTGACTCTTGCCCTTTTTTTCTTTATATAATGAACCCCACATTGGAGTACCACTTTGTTCATAATTGCAACAAGCCACCACCTCTCCACTCCTGTCCTGGTACTGGTGATGTCCATAACCCTGCACTAGTTTTTTGGGGGAGGGGTTGTTTTGTTGGAACCGAACTCTCGATTCCCTCCTGGGCAGGGGCTGTCGCGAAGGATCACCGACACGAGGTTCACAGCAGAGAGTTATTTATTACTAGCGCGCTAGGGTCCCAAGCTCTAAGTTGGTCCTGGGACCCCGACTGCTTGTTACAGGCTGTTTATATATGCTAACACAAGTTCAAACACAGCTTATGGCGCGAAATTCAAACAAAGCTTAAGGCGTAAAATGATTGGGTC
>NW_012114599.1:18090365-18128975 GCF_000951035.1 Colobus angolensis palliatus | reverse complement strand
ATGTACCCTAGAACTTAAAGTATAATAAAAATAAAAAAATAAATAAAAATAAAAAAAATAAAAAAAATAAAAAAAAAAGTATACACCTACCTTATGATCTGACAATTCAACGCCAAGGTCGTCTTCCCCCCAGAAATGAAAAGTCCACAAACATACTCATACAAGGAAGTACATTGAAACTTTACTAATAATAACCTAAAACTATCAAACAACCCAAATGTCCACTAAGAGGAGAATAGACTCCAAAAATTGGATTCTATATATTCCAACAACGGAGCCAAACTACTACTCAGACAAAAAGCGACTACTACTGATACTATTGACACATGCAAAATCATGGATTTATCCCATAGACATTATGCTATGTATGCAAAAACGTATATATTAAGTGCTTCCACGTGTATAATGTTCCAAAGAAGGTAAAATTAACCTATGGTAAAAAAAAAAAAAAAAGATCAGAAAAATAGTTATCTGGGCAGGAGGGACACTGCATGGGAAGGGACATGGAAATCTTTCTGGCATGATAAAAACATTCTGTATCTTGATACAGGTTTGAGTTACATAAGTGCACGCATTCATAAAAACTCATCAAATAGTCCTCTTAAGATTTGCACATTTCATTATATATGAAATTTACCTCAAAGAAATTGGCAAATTTTAATATAATTGTTATATTTGCTTTGCACATAAGTATGGATTAGAGATTATCAAACTACTCCTAGTGTCTTCTTGGTTTGAGCAAATGTATAAATATATTCAAGACAATTCAAATCAGTTTTCTCATTGTTAAAGAAATTACAAATACGGAAAAAGAGGAGATGAAAATGTAGTATGCAATGTTGGATTAGAACAGTAAGCATGAACATGAATGATTTTTATATAGATAGATAAATAGGCAAATAAATATAGATATGTGTGTACTTATTTATATATCTGTGTATTTTTTTTAGCTTTGTCTCTTGAGGCGGCGTAGGGCCAATGACACACCAGAGCTCTGTGCACACACAGTACCTGGATCTTTATTTCTAAATAGCATCTTCCACCAAAAGGAACTAATGCATGTGGAGAAAAGGCTAATTTCAGGACAGGGGCAGAAAAAATACAGATAATGAACACAGAATATCTTCCTGTGGCAGAAGGTAAAGAAGTTTTCACAGAATGATGTGAAAAAGATACAAGAGTCTACCGCCGGTTAAATCTGGGGAAATTTGAGCCTCAAAATAAGTAATTGTGATAAGTAATTATAATCCACTGAGTAAAGTAAAATCCATGTGACCATGCTGATATGAATACATATTTCAACAGTCAATAAATGAGGAGAGGAACACTTCCTTACAATAGAATAGCAACTAATATTTATAGACAGAGAGAATTGGAAAATCATCAATAGTTGCTAAAAATCCATGTGTGAAAGCATTCTAAAGAGCTGACTATTCAAATAGCCTTAAAGAATCTTCCACAATCAATTTATTAATCATAGGGGAAGATAGTAACTTCACAGTGGAGGAATATTATGGGCTCAACTGAGTGATTAAAATTAAATTGCCAAATGTTGAGATAAGCAGACTGATATTGCTGCAACATCACTTCTGTGCTAATCCTGCAAAAATAAAAATACCAAAGTAATATGTAACAATGAGAAAACATCAGGCAAACTCAAGTTGAGAGACTATAAAATAACTAACCTGCACTCTTCAAACATGTCAAGGTGAGAAAAGACAAAGAAAGTCTGAGATATTGTTCCAGTTAAATGACCAGAGAACCAGGACCCAAAAATGTGATGCACAATCCAGGACTGGATTTGGAGCCAGGACAGATGGAGGCAGAAGAGGAATACCTATAAAGCACCAGTCCTCAACCTTTTTGGCACCAGGAACCTATTCCATGGAAGCAATTTTTTGGCAGTGGGTGATGGTGTGGCTAGTTAGATTCTCGTAAGGTGCACACAACCTGGATCCCTCACATGTGCAGTTCACAATAGGGTTCTTGCTCCTATGAGAATCTAATGCGGCAGCTGATCTGACAGGAGGCAGAGCTCAGGCGGTGATGCTCTCTACCTCCTGCTTTGTGGCCTGGTTTCTAACAGGCTAGGACCCATACCAGTCCACAGCCTGTGGATTGAGAACCCTTGATATAAAGGATATATTGAAACAATTGACAAAATTCAAATATTGACTGCTGATTACATCATCATAATCCATAAATGTTAAATTTCCTTATTTGTAATTATACTGATTATGAGAGAGAATGTATTATTCCTAGGAAGTACACACTGAAGGATTAAAGGACAGAGAGGTGTGATGTCTTCATATTTCTCTAAAATGGTTCAGGAAAAATTAATATTCAAAAATAATATGTCCACATTCATACCCAAAGGCAAGATTATTAATTTATGTCAAAACTGAGTTAATGTGTTTAGTTGTTAACAACTTATTCTTTTTTTTTTTTTTTTTTTTTTTTTTTCTCGCTCTGTCGCCCAGGCTGGAGTGCAGTGGCCGGATCTCAGCTCACTGCAAGCTCCGCCTCCCGGGTTCACGCCATTCTCCTGCCTCAGCCTCCCGAGTAGCTGGGACTACAGGAGCCCGCCACCTCGGCCGGCTAGTTTTTTGTATTTTTTAGTAGAGACGGGGTTTCACCGTGTTAGCCAGGATGGTCTCAATCTCCTGAGCTCGTGATCCGCCCGTCTCGGCCTCCCAAAGTGCTAGGATTACAGGCTTGAGCCACCGCGCCTGACCAACAACTTATTCTTTTCTGAAGATACAAGTGGCATGCCTACTGACATTGCAATTTCGAGAAACAGATACGACTTGTTTTGTGTCAGCTATAACCCTAATTCTGGCATCACACTTGTTTCGCTATTAACACATACCACAATATTTTGAGCCACGTGTCTCCAGCTTTGAAGACAAGCCTCTACTTTAAAAGGTCATCTGGTGGGGATGGTTAATGAGTATTTTTTAAAAAGTTAGAAAAAGTGAATAAGACCTACTGTTTGACAGCACAACAGGGTGACTATAGTCAATAGCAACTCTAAAATAACTTAAAAAGAGAGTTTGCAACTCAATGGATAAATGCTTGAGGGGATGGATACCCCATTCTCCATGATGTGATTATTTCATATTGCATGCCTGTATTAAAACATATTCTGTACCCCACAAATATATACACCTACTATGTACCCATAAAAATTAAAAATTTAAAAAACTTTAAAACTAAACTGTCATCTACTTGTTATTTTTCTGACAGATGTAAATTTGATTCTTTTTAGTTCAATTTGTGTCAAGCTAAAACTAGAAACTATCTTTTATTTGTAGAAATGAAAGAGAAATGAAAGTTTGTGTTCATCCTGGTTTTTAAAAAGTTAGAAATGTTCATTACAAATACCTCCCCAAAGTGTTCTAGGGAGGATTTAATGGGATACTCTAAAGTTTTCAACATAATTCTTCAATAATATGAGTTTCTCAATAAACATTAGTTTTTATTATCTTTATATCAGCAGCACCTACCTAGCACCTGAGATAAAATAGATATTGAATGAAAGAGCAAATGTGCAATTCACTGACGTGTATAGGTGTGTGTGTACGTGTGTGTGGCTCACGTATAGAATTCATGCACATAAGGCATATTCACCTGACTACACACACACAGGTGGCCTTCTTTACCATGGGGTACCTTCCTGCATAAGGGGGCTCCATCTTGAGGCCATGTCTATCCCACCTACCTCATTAGTTTCCTTCCACTACACTGAAATCACTTGCAACTTTACCTCTTTCATCTTTCTTTTCTAGGAAAATCGTATTAATGATAATAAGAATGTATTTTAATACCATAAACATGGCTTTTCAGTTGATCATGGCTCATAAATTAGCTCTGATGCTCCAAAAACTGCCTCCAAACACACACAAATAGACACGTGCACGCACACACACACACATACAAATTAGAAGTCATGTGCCTTCTTGCATCTATATTCAAAAGCCTCAGAATTTTATTTACATTAAAAAATCAACTTCAAGATGTGAAACTCATCATTAATTATTAATAGGTAAATGTTGAGTTTTACCTGTATGTCAGGCTCCAGCATCTCATAGTTGCATTAGGCTTCTTTTCTCCAGTTGCTTCCTAAGCATAGTTCCCACTCCCAACTCCCAAGGCTACCCATGGCTGCTAGGGCTTTAGACATTGCATTCCTATTTCAGGAAAAATGAAGGAGGAACATTCAAAAAGAGCACAGCCCCTCTCTAATGACATGTCCCAGGAGATGCAAACACCCCTTCGGCCAGAACCTAGTCACTTGGCTGCATCTAGGTAAGAGGATGGTTGAGGAACATAACCATTACATGGGCTTCCATGTGCCTAACAAGTAGTTAAGAGTTTTATTACTGAGGAAGAAGAAGAGAACAAATATGAGAGAAAACCAGCAGTCATAGCCAGCATACTATAGACGGAAAAGTACACAGTCTGAGAAAGAATTAAAAAAAAAATTGAGGTTAGACGTCTGGCTTCTGTTAATACTTGTGCCAGGTCAAGCAAAGCTTAGTTTGTCCCCAAACACCTAACACTGGTACAAAAAAAGAAGAAAAAAAAAAAACACACACACAAAAAAAACAGCAATAGGCCAGGTGCAGTGGCTCAGGCCTGTAATCCCAACACTGTGGGAGGCCAAGGCGGGCGGATCACTCAAGGTCAGTAGTTCAAGACTAGCTTGGCCAACGTGACAAAACCTTGTCTCTACTGAATACAAAAATTAGTGGGGAGTCGTGGAGGGTACCTGCAATTCCAGCTACTTGGCAGGCCGAGGCAGGAGAATCGCTGGAATTTGAGAGGCGGAGGTTGCAGTGAGCCGAGATCACACTACTGCACTCCAGGCTGGGTGACAGAGTAAGACCCTGTCTCAGAGAAAAAAAAAAAAAACAGCTGTACCATAGGCACAGAGGAATAGTGGAAGAAGAATACAGAACAGTGTTTTTCACACCTTAGCATGTATTCAATCCAGGAATCTTCTTAAACTGTGTGATCCGATTCAGAGAGTCTGGGATAGGGGTTGAAATTCTGCATTTCTAACAAGCTCTCAGGTGATGCCCACACTGATAGCCCATGGAACACACATGCAGTAATATGAATCAAATCTGAGAATCCATCTTTCCCTTTCTTAATAAAACACATCATTGATATTCCCCCTTTTTTCCTTTCATGGCTTTAACTATTAAGTTGCCTCAAGGGTTTAAGACATATGGTGGTTTGTCATTCGCTAACACAAAAATTAGTTTTCCTAGATTATTTCATTTTATTCCTTTTTGGAAAGCTAGTTATAAATGCTATAATATTCAAAAGATTAAAAATGCAGTGAAAAACAACCCGTTCTCTCATCTCTGCTGGCCAACTAACTCCTCAGTTCTATTCCTAAGAGACAAACACTGCCACCAGTTTTGATGTGTCCTTCCAGAAGTGCTCTGTACATACAGAAGTAAATGTGTGTGTGTTACACAAATAGCACTAAATTATATACATTATCTTGAACATTTGCTTTTTATTTAACATTATATCTTGAAGATAATGACTCTAAAATACATAAAGAATTATCTCATTTTTTTAAAGAAACAGATGTATAATGGTTCACTCTCTGGATGTGTCTAATTTTTTTATGTGTATGAAAATTGTTTCTATCATTTTGCTAAATAACCTTGCATGTATATTACTTTGCACAAGCGTGGGTGCTTTTGCAGATGAGTTCCTAGAAGGAGAACTGTGGAGCCAAAGGCTATGTGCATGTTTTATTTTGCTAATACTACCAAGTTGCCCTCCTTTGAGGTTTTAATAAGTTACATGCCCCTCAGCACAATATAAGGGTGATTCACTGTGAGGCTAGTGTTTGTGAAGTGTTGACTTGCCCATTAAATAAATTCAGCATGTACCGAAGACACCAGCATGGCAAAGGCATCAAAAAATAGAGGAAAAATGGGTTTTAAAATGTCAAAATTTCAAAAGAATTAAAATAGTCATTTTGGGAACAGCAAAAACTTTACTTACTTTGTGGTTTAGTGCTGTTTTCCATTTGGATTACATATATGAAGAGACACAATGTTTTCAGTGCTTAAACCACTCAAGGTCTAGTCCAGCCATGTGGGTGGGAGTGATTCCCTTAGTAACTGGGTGACCTTAGTCAGCCACCTAGCAACTGCATTTCAACCTGGCAATAACATCCAGTGTTGAAGCTTGAGCTAGCCAGCTTGGTGTCTGTTGATCATCATGGACCAAATTTTATGCCAGGCCACATCAAAGGCAGTGCGACTCCGTTAGTTTCAGCCAATATGTGGTTTCTTCTTCACACATGTGTTAGTCTGTGGACCAACAGTTAGAGCAAGAGCTGCTTTCTCTTAAAAGGAAAAGAATCTATTCAGTTCACATTCCTCAGAAGAAAGCAACCAAACTGCTGGATGCTTTATGGGCTCTCCAGTTTGAGCACCGTGAACTTGAACCTAAACATCATTAGGAACACGGGTGTTCTTTCCTCGAGGCATATATCTTTTCTGCGCTTCAATTCTATTTGAATCATGCTTTGAAAATATGCTTTGACCTCTGAGTAGCCTTTTTAAACAAGTATTTGCAGATTTGAATAGACGGTTCTACGTCCTTCAGTTGCCAGGCACCTGCATTCCTAGAAAGACTAGCAGAAAACTAAGTGCCCTTGGAGGCCTTAGACATGCTTCTCTTTCCTGGGTTTCCCACTTCAGTCAGCTCCTGAAATTCATGCCCTCTAAATTATCAGATGGCTCAGTTCCACAGAGGGACTATATACTTACCTCTAGAACCCAACCATGTTCCTCCAATATGTTTTCTAGCACATCACATTTCTCATTTGGAGTGGATAACTGGTTAGCAGTGCTATGTTTCCCACATTTTAAACAGCTGCTAGCTATTCCATTTCCTTTGGCCTGGATCTTAATACTTTAAGAAGAGAATGACTATCTTCCTTAACTGCACTTCATGGGAGAGAAAAAGTGACAAGCAGTTAGCTCAACCTGAATACACACCTTATTGATTATCTTCCTGTAGAGATAACCCATCCACTGGCTCCTGATACATTAGACAGGACTACTATTGTTGCAAGCAATTGACATGCAACACCCACTGCCTTGTATATCAACTATAGCCTTCCATTTTCCCAAGGAGGAAATTTTAAAATTAAAAAACAAATTATTATCCCAAATCAATACTTTCAGAAATTTATGTCAAATATCAAATACCTATGTATCATTACTTCATATTATTTTTATTCTATATTTAAAATTATATATAAAATAATACAATAGGAAACTACTGGGATAACTTTTTTATAATGAATACTATGCATTTCTTTAAATCACTTTATCACACTCTTCTGATGCATTCTCATTATCACTAAATCATTCAACACAATTTTCCCAGAGTGTATCACTGTAATTTCTAGATTTTTCAGTATAGCATTTTTTGAATCTGTATATGATACTGTCCCTGGAAGTTTTGTCTCAAGCCATAGGATAGTCATATAACAGGTGATTTTCCCCATTCACCCTAGAGATGCAAATTTCTGATGTCCATACGTAAACCTTTTACTGTATTATTATGACATCCAAAGTCACATTAATTTGTCTTTTGAAACAATGACAAAATGTATTTTGTCATTGTTAATGATCAACATTTCTAATTAATTTTAGACTGATTGATCAGATTGATTACAGGTAAAGCTCAACATTATCAGTACCCAAAACTAGCACTGGATGAAAGTTATTTCAGGCTCATGTGCTCCCCAGACATCATTGTACATTGTTCTTCAGAATGAAACCATTGAGAGGGTCCCCTAAATAGGATAAACTATTTTCTGAGGTACAGCTATAGAGAGAGAAAACAAGTCTGCAGACGTAGAGCTCCCACAACATTGCTAGCACCTTTCGTATTTGTGTCCTCCTCTGCGTTCTCATGCGTGAGATGGTGAGATAGGTTTATTTTTCCTGTTTATAGATGGACACATATGGCATCTCAAGCAAAAGAAAAAGTGAGAGATGGGCATAATCCAGGTGGGGAAGTAAACTGTAGGGATCCTGGGATGGGTTACTAAAGTGAAGAAAGAATAGTAAGCTCCATGGAGCTACAGAGTAGCTCCATGAACCTCAAGAACTGCACTCTGTCTGTGCAGTCGGAGCCTTCCCTCTTTCGTCTGTTTAGCTTCATCCTTTCCTCCTCTAGATAGTTTCTCTATGGAACACATAGTCATGGTACAAATTCTCATTATTTTAGTTCCACGAACTGACAAGTAGTAAACCATCACCCTCTCACTGCCACCATATAAAATTCCAGGAACTATTTCTAGTTTTTATATTCTAAGCCAAACACATATTATATGCTCTAGTTTTGCCAGCACTAAAAATAATTTAAAAGATAATTATTAAAATTTAGTAAGTGTGGAGCTCCACTCCAAAACAAGATGGAAGCTTCAAAGAATCAGACTTTGTGAGGAATCTTCAAGATACTGAGAAGAGACAGGATTGGAAGGAAGAGGGAAAACCACACACCATCTCACAGGTGAGAACTGAGAAGAGGGCACAACTACACAAGATGCTAGCAATGTTGTGGGAGCTCTATATCTGGAGGTGGCAGAAGCTGGGATCAGGAGGGGTCACCACATAATAATGAGATTTGTGGGCATACTTCAAAGGAAGCAACCAGACTGGTTGACTAACTATAGATCTCCACCTGCCTTCTGCAGTCCAATCACCTGCAACAGAAAATGTCTTCAGGTGGGATCAGTGTCTGGGTATCTGATCATTTCAGGGGAAAATTAACAGTTTAGCTCAGAAGACCGATAGATGCTGCCTCATGCCTAAGGGCATGTCCCACCCATCCTTGGCTCTCAGAGAAAACAATACAAAGCATAAAACTTAATAGCAGCTTCACCCCATCTTCTTCAGTGAGATGTACAAAGACCATCATGGAACAGGAAATCTAATCTAAAAAAAATTATCCCATAGACAAGAATTTTCAGATTTCTGAAGAGTGAGACATGAAAGACAGACAATAAATGCAATTTATTGTTGAGTCAAATGACTTAGTCAGACAACTAGAAGAAGAAAAAAGAGCAATCTGGATGCTGGCATGTACAAACGAGATAACAGTGGCAATGACATCATCATGCTGGCCAAGCAGACTTATGGTAATGTGCCTGCTAATGATGGAGATGACTGACTTTACCCAATGTGAAGGACTGCTCAAAAATTCATCAAACAAGATCAGAGCAGCCAAGAAAATTGCTAAGACAAGATCTAAGATGGATCAGTTTAGCTTTATCATTACAACTACTGCTCAGACTCAGCCTGCAAGCTGCACTTGCTAGCCCACCTGCAGCACATCACCCTCTACTGCCACCACCTCAACATCTGCAGCAAAATCATGGCCATGGTTCATAACCTCAGTGAGAAGCTTGTTATCTCCAGGATGGACAGCACAGTATCCCCTATCCAGCAGCCAAGGACTTGCTGAACATTGTGTTTGTACAATGAACACAAACAGTGAAGGCATCCCATGTGATCTCTATCAAATGCCAGTAAGAGAAGTACATGAGTCCCATGCAGGCCTTCGCCAAGTTCAAAGCTATGGACAGCATCTAAAGGCTGCCCTAGCCAGCTGCCCCCACCCCTCTGAGTCACTGTTTTTCTTTTCTTTTTTGAGATAGCATCTTGCTCTGTTGCCCAGGCTGAAGTGCAGTGATGACTTCAGTCTCCGCCTCCTGGATGCAGGCAATCCTCCTGCCTTAGCCCCCCAGTAGCTGGGATTATAGGCCCATGCCACCACAACTAATTTTTATTTTTTGTAGAGATGAGGTTTTGCCATGTTTCTCAGGTTGGCCTCAAACTTTTAGGCGCAAGCCATCTGCCCACCTTGGCCTCCCAAAGTGCTGTGATTACAGGCATGAGCCACCCCACCCAGCCCTAGTCACTGTTTTTCACTCATCAAATACATTTGCTAAGGAGAATACTGATGTGAGATTCTATTGGGAAATAGGCAGATTTTTAACTTGGCCAACTGGTGAATTTTGCAAGGACCTGTTTGCATTTGAGTTGGTCAAAATATGCATCAGTATCTAGCAGCATATTTCCAGCTACATTTTTTCTAATCTAAAAAAAAAAAAAGAAACTTCTATGGTCAAAAATAAATAAATAAATAAGGCCTAGCACTCCAAAATAAGGATATTATATCAGAAAGATGAGGAAGGATATTGAACCCGTAAAACAAGAACAGAGATGAAAAAGAATGTATCCGAGGCCTTAG
The DNA here is from genome assembly GCF_000951035.1 of Colobus angolensis palliatus. Taxonomy (NCBI): domain Eukaryota; kingdom Metazoa; phylum Chordata; class Mammalia; order Primates; family Cercopithecidae; genus Colobus; species Colobus angolensis. Next base: position 18,118,670 of record NW_012114599.1, on the reverse strand, counting down.
AAATGAAAACAAATTATTGAAATCAAAAAATTTAGTTATTCATTACCTGATTGGATATAGTTGAAATGCAAATTAGTGAGTTAGAAGATCAAGCTAAAAAAGCACACAGTATAAAAGGATAAAGACCACGGAGAATACATCCAGAAGTGCCAAACTTAGTCTACAGAAGAAAGTGAGAATAAAGTAGCTAAAGAACAAAAATGCAGATTTTGTCAGAATTAAAGAAAGCTATGTGTTTTTACCTGAAAAAGACACTGAACTGCTGTCCCATAATTGCAAACCCAGACTCTGCCCTTTGCTTTATGGCACTGGTTCCCTGTTGCTCTCTGCCAATGTGTGAGACTCTGCACTAGTGTGAGACTGGGAGCCTAGAGGAGGAACAAAGGATTTGCTCCTTGCTGTTTATTCCCTGATCCTATCAGTGTCACTACAGCAATGGTTCATCAACTGAGAGCACCAGTTGATTCCAGTTTACTTGTTTCTTCCAATTTTGCATTTTTCCCACACTAACAAAATAGTCCTCATTTCCTCACCCCACCCCCAGTCCCCTAGAGCTGCCAACACTAACCAGCCAATACCTCTTCAGAAGTCGGTCTTGGCCGGGCGCGGTGGCTCAAGCCTGTAATCCCAGCACTTTGGGAGGCCGAGACGGGCGGATCACGAGGTCCAGAGATCGAGACCATCCTGGCTAACATGGTGAAACCCCGTCTCTACTAAAAATACAAAAACTAGCCGGGCGAGGTGGCGGGCGCCTGTAGTCCCAGCTACTCGGGAGGCTGAGGCAGGAGAATGGCGTAAACCCGGGAGGCGGAGCTTGCAGTGAGCTGAGATCTGGCCACTGAGCGACAAAGCGAGAGACTCCATCTCAAAAAAAAAAAAAAAAAAAAAAGAAGTCGGTCCTAGCTCCGAGGGTTTCCTCTTGCAAGACCAGAGACACCAGCTCCAGTCAAGTAGCTATCAATCGTGCAGCAGTCTGAGTCCCACCATCATGGAACTGTATTGCAAATTCTTGAGGTACAAGTACCAGCCAAAAATTGTCCCTCCATCTCAGAGTTTGAGCTGCAGATCTACAAGGACTGCTCATTAATGCCCTGAGGTTTTATGAATCCCAAATCCTTCTCTTTGTATGCTCAGCAAAAGGAGTAGCAGCTTCTTTCTGTCATTGTTGCCTCTGGGATATCTCACTCTCTCTTTTGTCTTTTCTTTACATTAGATTGTTTCTGATGAAATAATTGCTGTAATTCTTGTCTTTGTACGTACCCTCAATGATACAACTCCCAAAATTTCTGGTATGAACATAGCTGCCTAAGTCAAAGTGTTACCCTTTGTCCTCTTGCAAGGAAACATTGAGAATGAGTAGAATAAAATATCCTGCAAACTCCAATTTTTTTTTCTTTTTGAGACAGAGTTTTGCTCTTGTTGCCCAGGCGGAAGTGCAATGGTGCAATCTCAGCTCACTGCAGCCTCCACCTCTTGGGTTCAAGCGATTCTCCTGCCTCAACTTCCAGAGTAGCTAGGATTACAGGTGCCCACCACCATGCCCAGCTAATTTTTGTATTTTTAGTAGAAACAGGGTTTCACCATGTTCTCCAGGCTAGTCTCAAATGGACCTCAGGTGATCTGCCCGCCTCAGCCTCCCAGAGTGCTGGGATTACAGGTGTGACCCACTGCGCCCAGCCTACACTTTTAACACAACTAGGAGATTGATAACGTTTTCAATCTCCAGGATATATATAGGGGCTGCCAAAAGTAGCTGAAATCAGGCATCTGCACTCCAGCCAAAGAAAAAGAGGTACACAAAGTTTAAAAAAAAAAAAAAAAAAAAAAAAAAAAAAAAGGCCGCATAGTTCATAATGTGCCAGCAAAAATATACAGTTCCAGAGATACGGGACTCATCAGAAGTGGAAAAGTTATACTTGCTCTTTGCAAAAATGGGGTTAGAAATTAGGATGAACAGGATTGAGATTGGGCTGAAACCACATAAGCACAAGTAGCAAGAGCCCAGCAGTTGCATATCTCAAAGCATTGGCAAGAATACACTACTTGCAGGTGAGAGGTTCACTCTGCTGTGTAAAACCTGGAACCTTTATTTACAACAATGGCAGCAGGAACTGCAGCAAACATAATAGAGGAAAAAGCACCCAGGACTGAATTTAGTTCAGAGTTGTCATAGTAGGAAGCTATCAGCTGGTACATGGGTGAGTGCTGGGGGATCTAAAGCAGAACACCAAAAACATTTGCTGCATGAATTTTACGGGCTTGAGTAACATGTAGTGCATCAGACTTCAGAGCATTTCTTTGTCCCCATCTTTTTACAGAAGTAACATCTGGCAATTCTGGATTCTAAAATAAATAAATAAATAAATAAATAAATAAATAAATAAATAAATAATGTTAAAAACAACTTGATAAAAACCATGTTGCATCTACTCAAGCCTTAAAAGCCTTTATACTGAAGTACCACCTGTTCTGAAGTGAGCCTTTACTAGATAGAACTAAAACACTCTGATCTGATACCAGTATTAGGCACACCCACCATATCTGCTCTCAACAATGTACAGCAAACCACACTGATCAGAAACATGCTAAATCCTCTTCTCTGGTCACACAAGAAGGTTCTTTCTTGCTACAGGGTAATCTTGTCTCCAAATGAGAGTCTACTCTGAAGGTTTCCCAGCATTTTATGTTGGAAGTTGTAGGTACTAATTATAGCTTTCTTCTTCTCCAAGTTCTGAACCAAATAGATAAGCAGATACGAGTCAAATAGGAGGGGAAATATCAGTTATGTTCATAACGAAGTTGAAACAGAGAACAAAGCTTGCACTTGAAATTGAAATGTGCTTTTTTTCTTTTTTCTTTTTTTTTTAGATGGAGTTTCACCCTTGTCTCCCAGGCTGGAGTACAATGGCATGATCTCGACTCACTGCAACCTCTGCCTCCTAGGTTCAAGTGTTTCTCCTGCCTCAGCCTCCTGAGTAGCTGAGACTACAGGTGCCCACCACCACGACCAGCAAATTTTTGTATTTTTAGTAGAGACGGGGTTTCACCATGTTGACCAGGCTGATCTTGAACTCCTGACCTCAGGTGATCCGGCTGCCTCAGCCTCCCAAAGTGCTGGGACTACAGGCGTGAGCCACTGCACCCAGCCTGAAAAGTGCTTCCTAACTGACCTCCAAAAGCCAAAGTATCTCACTCAGTTCTACACAGAGGATGGGAAGTTGTGGGGCCTGAGCAGGCACATCATGGTTTCCACCAGCATTTTGCATAGAGGAGACAGCCTAGAAAGAATGTCAAATCTCACCAATCAAAATAGCTGGCTGTACAGGAGAGAAGGCAAAAACACAGATCACTCATGAGCATTTCCTCTTGCCCTGATCTCACCAGCAAGATAAATTGTCCCACTCATGTTGAGGAAGTGGGAGGAAGTGGTGGGAAGAACTAGAAATATTGCTTCAATGCTGTTTTCTCCCTAAGGGTAGGCAGAATTCCCCTCCACACTTTAGAAGAATAAATAAATAATAAGCATAAGCTCGTCTACATTTCCTCAGTTCAGCTGCCCCCACTCCACTGGAAAGAACCTACTGGACAGAAGGAAACTAAAAATATAAAGATAAAGGAAACTAATAAGCAATTTTCAACAGGGGACTTGTGGGACTTAAACAAAAATGCTGGCTGTGGGGGGACATCTGAAACAGAAAACAGTCCACTCATCCTCTGACGCTGAGAGAGTAAGATGAAAGCAGATGCACATACAGACAGATAGAGGTACAAAGCTGATAAGTTGGGGAAGTTAAAATCTGATCATATCCATTCTTTCTGTGAAGCAGAAGACAAACCATCTTGAAGGAAAGGAAATCATGAGGGGTGAAGGTTTAGAAGAGCCACAACAGTGAATAGTAGTGAAAGTTATTTTTGGAGATCATGAATGTGTTGGACACCAAGCAATGCCATTCCTTCTGGCATAGTTTTGCATACTGGGGATGGAGCAGAGAAGATGAATGGTTTGATTCATTAATGCTTTCCTTCTTTACTTGGCTCTCAACACATCATATTCCCATGGTTTCCTTCTACTGTATTGGCTGTTCTACTCATCCTCCTTTGATGATCCCTTTTCAGTTTCTTGAACTCTAGACTTTAAAAATGCCTCAGAATACACTTGTTGGACATGTTTTTCCCTCTATTTACTTTCAATATTCATGTTGAAACTGAATCCCCATTGTGGTGGAATTAAGAAATGGGATCTTTTGAGAATTGACTAAGTAACAAGGGCTCTGCCCTCATTAATAGATTAGTGCCTTATAAAAACAATAGGTTGGAGGAAAATAGTTGATGCCCTTTTTGCCCTTCCACCATTCTGCTATATGAGGACACACCATTCATCCCTCAGGAAGATGCAGTAACAATGCACCATCTTTGAAGCAGAGAGACTAGGACCCCACCAGACACTGAACCTACAGCCACCTTGATCTTGGACTTCCCAGCCTCCAGAACTTTGAGAAATAAATTTCTGTTGCTTATATATTACCTAGACTCAGGTATTTTGGGACACTAGCATGAACAGACTAAGGCAGTCATATTGATAGTATGTACCTCTCATATAATGTGTTGAAAATGACACTTTACCTATATTTTATTCCTTCCCTAAGAATCCATAGCCCCAGTAAAATCATGGGGGGAAAACAGACAGATCCAAATTCAGAAACATTCCACAAAATAACTGAATAATACTTCTCAAAATTTACAATGTCATTGAAAACAAAGTAAATCTGAGAAACCGTCACAAAAAAGTAAATACAAACCAGGAGGATCCTGATGAGACAGGACAACTAAATACGGTATAGTATCCTGGGTAGGATCCTGAAACACAACACGGACATTCATTTGAAAATAGGGAAATCTAACTAAAATGTGTGTTTTAGTTAATAATAACCTGTCAATATTGGTTCTTTTTTTGTGTGCACACAACTGTGTGTCCCATGATGATATAAGGTGTTAATAATAGGGAAAACTGGATGTGGGGTATGAGAAATCTTTCTAGACTATCTTCAGAATTTTTCCATACATCTAAAATTAAAAGTTTATATTTGAAAGGATTGTAATACATTATGGTACTGATATTTGAATTTAATGATTTATGATAGGTATTTTTTTGTTTGTTTTGTTTTTGAGACAGGCTGTTTCCCAGGTGGAGTGCAGTGGCACAATTGTAGCTCACTCCATCCTCAAACTTCTGCCTTCAAGCAATTCTCCTTCCTCAGGCTCTCAAAGCATTGTGAGTACAGGTGTGAGCTACCATGTTCAACCAGTAGATTCTCTTGAACTAGACCCCAGTATTTAATAAAGTAACCACCACAACCCAAATAATAAAAAACTAATCATATTATGACATGTCATGGTTTTGAAAAATAGGCTATTTGGCCGGGGCGCGGTGGCTCAAGCCTGTAATCCTAGCACTTTGGGAGGCCGAGCCGGGAGATCACGAGGTCAGGAGATCGAGACCATCCTAGCTAACACAGTGAAACCCCGTCTCTACTAAAAAATACAAAAAAAGAGCCGGGGGAGGTGGCGGGTGCCTGTAGTCCCAGCTACCTGGGAGGCTGAGGCAGGAGAATGGCATGAACCCGGGAGGCAGGGCTTGCAGTGAGCTGAGATCCGGCCACTGCACTCCAGCCTGGGCGACAGAGCGAGACTCCGTCTCAAAAAAAAAAAAAGAAAAAAAAAGAAAAACAGGCTATTTAAGGAAAAAATTAGAGATAAATCCTTACTTTACCATTACAAATTGGTTGAAGAGTTAAATGTAAAAAGCTCAAGTAGAGAAATAAACTAGGCTTTCAGGAAAAATAAAGGATCAAATTCCAACAGTTTCTACCAACAGCCTCTGCCACAACCACAATCCTGTGGGTATGAAGAGTGTGTGGGGGTGGGAAGGAAATAAAAAGTCATCATGAAAAAGAAGAAAAGGGAGGAGAGAACTTACAAGAAATACAAACAAAAATCATCTCTAGAAGAAAAAAGGAGAATAATAAATACAAAAAAATACCAAACACAGCCTGGAAACAAAACCCTGACTATGGAAAAAGTACTTGAAAGTTTGTAGGTCTAGAAGTAGTAGCCTCAGAGAACCAGCCTCTGTGGAAGAATTTGAGAAGAGAAAACCACACAACATAGAAATTAAACAACCTGTTACTGAATGACCTTTGGGTAAACAATTAAGGCAGAAATCAAAAAATTCTTTGAAGCAAATGAAAACAAAGAAACAACATATGAGAATTTCTGGGACACAGCTAAAGCAGTGTTAAAAGGAAAGTTTATAGTACTAAATACTCACATCAAAAACTTAGAAGGATCTCAAATTAATAACCTAACATTATACCTAGAGAAATGAGAAAAACAAGAGCAAACCAACCCCAAAGCTGGCAGAAGAAAAGAAATAACTAACATCAGAGCCGACCTGAAGGGAATTGAGACCAAAACATCATACAAAAGATCAATGAATCCAAAAATTAATTCTTTGAAAGAATAGATAATATACTGATCGATCACTAGCTGGAGTGATAAAGAAAAAGAGAAAGAAAATCCAAATAAACACAATCTGAAATGACAAAGGGGACAGTACCACTGACCCCACAGAAATTTAAAAAAAAAAAAAATCCTCAGAGACTATTACAAACATCTCTATGCACACAAACTAAAAAACCTAGAAGAAATGGACAAATTCCTGGAAACATACAATCTCCCAAGGTTGAACCAGGAAGAAACTGAAACCCTGAACAGAAAAAATAATGAGCTCTGAAATTGAATCAGTAATGAAAAGCCTACCAACCAAAAAAAGTTTGGGCCAGATGAATACACAGCCAATTCCTATCAGATGTATAAAGAAGAGTCGGCACCATTCCAAATGAAACTATTCCAAAAAATTAAGGAGAGACTCTTCCGTCACTCATCCTTTGAGGCCAGCATCATTCTGCTACTGCAACCTGGCAGAAACACAACAAAGAAAGGAAACTTCAGGCCAATATCCCAACATAGGTGCAAAAATCTGCAACAAAATACTAGCAAACCAAATCCGGCAGCACATCAAAAAGTTAATCCACCAAGATCAAGTAGGCTTTATTCCTAGGATTCAAGGTTGGTTAACATATGCAAATCAATAAATGTGACTTATTACATAAACAGAACTAGATGCAGAAAAGGCTTTTAATAAAATTCAACATCACTTCATGTTGAAACTGAACAAACTAGGCATTGAAGGAACATGCTTCAAAATAGTAAGAGCCTTCTATGATAAACCCATAGCCAACATGATATTGAATAGGCAAAAACCGCAAGCATTCCCCCTTGAAAACCAGAATAAGACCAGGATGCCCACTCTCAGAACTCCTATTCAACACAGTACTGGAAGTCCTAGCCAGAGCAATCAGGCAAGAGAAAGAAATAAAAGTCATCTAGATAGGAATAGAGGAAGTCAAACTATTCCTATTTGCATGCAATATGATTTTATACCTAGAAAACCTCATAGTCTCTGCTTAAAGCCTTCCTGATCTAATAAACAACTTCATCAAAGTTTCAGAATACAAACTCAATGTACAGAAATCAATAGCGTTTCTATATACCAACAACATCCAAGCTGAGAGCCAGATCAAGACTGTGATCCCATTCACAATTGCCACAAAAAGAATAAAATACCTACGAATACAGCTAACAAGGGAAGTGAAGGATGGCTTCAAGGAGAGCTATAAATCACTGCACAGGAAATCAGAGATGACACAAACAAATGGAAAAACATTCCATTTTCATGGATAGGAAGAATCAGTATTGTTAAAACGGCCATACTACCCAAAGTAATTTGTAGATTCAATGCTATTTCTATCAAACTACCAGTGATATTTTTCACAGAATTAGAAAAAAACTATTAAAAAGAAATAAAAAATGGTAATTCCTTTTACCCATGTAGTAGGGTGTTTAAAGTTTTCCCACTGAGGGTCTTTTTATTTTTTAAATTCCTTTTTTCTTGAATGTTTCATTTGTGTTAGTTTCTACTTCTATTTCTTCTAGCTCATTAATCTTTTCTTCTGCAATTGTTTTGTTTGTTTTCTTCTGCAGTGCTTTTTTTCATTTCACACTATAAACTGTAGATTTCTTCTACAGAATTTGATATTTTTAAAAATCTTCCATATCTCTACTTAATTAAAATACAATTATAATTTTTTAAAGTGGTCATAGAGAATGTTGTTGAAATGGAAGTCAGACAAAGGAAAAACAAGAATTAAAACCACCGAGACACCATGTGTTACTCTTCAGACTGGCAAAAGTTCAGGAGCTTGACAATATATCCTGCAGGCAACGATACAGAGGGGAAAAGAGCTTTTATAGATTGCTGGTGGGAATGCAATCTATAATAACCCCGATTGGAAGAGAATATAGCAATATCTGACAAAATTATGCATTTACTTCTTGACTCAGCAACCCCACTTCTAAAGATACACCTTTAGTGATACAAAAACAAATGTGCATGAGTCATACATACATGTTATTGTACATTTGTCCAAACCCATAGAATGAACAACAAGACTGAACTCTAAGGTAAACTTACAAACTTCGGGTGGCTATGCTGTGTCAATATAGGTTCATCAATTGTCAATAATTTTACCACTTTGGTGGAGGATGTTGATAATGGGGGACACTATGCACGGGTGGGGGCAGCAGGTGTATGGGAAAGCTTAGTATCTTCCTCTTAATTTTGCTGTGAACCTAAAACTACTATAAAAAATTAAGTAAAATGTATGCATATGCATGAGGTTTATTCACTAAAGGATTATTTGTAATTGTAAAACATTGGAAGCTATCTAAATGTTCAAGCATAAAAGATTGATTAAATAAAATATGGTAACATAAACAAAATAGAGTCCCATGCTGCTGCTCTTAAAAAAAAAAGATGGGCCCTTACTGTAGGCATCTATGAGTAATTCAGACAGTTCAGTTGGCAGCCACAGTTTGTTCTCATGGTTCATGGCCCCAAAGAAGGGTTCCATTAATCCACCAGTGTGTTGCTTCTGTGTGGCATATCAAATGCCAGGCCACTGGCAACAGCTCAAGTTGGTCAGATTTTAGTCTAACCACCTGTTAACTAAACCTTGGTGATTCAAGGGCCCATGGAGCAGTAGTTTTGCTTCAGGCATAAAATGGGAGATGAAATTTCTCCCAAAGGAATAAAAGGCGCTTTTTCATGTAAAGTCAAGATACCACTGGAATCTGGCCAGCTACATTTTTGAACATACCATTTCCATTTGACAAGTAGAGCTCTTAGATTCCTACTCATTGAGTCTGAGTTAACACACCCAAAAATGGTTATATCAAGGCAGAGAGTCACAACACAATGCCTCCATGGTCAGGTGTTCAGTTTACACAGGAACTCAGTAGCAAGCTAAGAGTTCAGTAAGCCTGCCAGACCTTGGTCCTGGAGGGAGATATTACATTTCTTACACTGAGCAGTAAACAAATCTGTCCTGTGCTACACAAGGAGACACCCTATCTTCCAAGGCTGTTTGATATACAACTATCCTTGAAAAGGTAGTCTGGAACAAAAGGGAAATTAGTCTCTCTTGATCAGATGTGTAGAAACACAAGAGACCAATGAAGAATTGTATCAAATATTAAAATGTCTTTTACCTTTTGTTTTCAGCAATTGACTCTTAGTGATTTAGTTTTCTGTGTATTTATCCTGTTTGGGATTCTCCAAGACTCTTGGATCATAGATTGGTATCTTTTTACCCAATCTGGAAATTTTTCTACCAAGATTTCTTCAACTATTTTTTCCTCATTCTCCCTCACCTCTCCTTCTGAAACTTCAATATATATTCAGTAGTGTCCCATAGATCACTTGGACTCTGCTATTTTTCAACCATTTTTTCTCTGTGTACTTCAGTTTGGATGATTTCTATTGACCTGTCTTCAAATTTATAATCCTTTCTTCTATAGCGACCAAACTTCTACTAATCTCATCCAATTTTTTACTTCAGACACTTCATTTTTCAGTTGTAGAATTTTCATTAGAATGTTTTTTACAGTGCCCGTATATCTTCTAAAATTTCCTGACGTTTCACTCTTAACATTTTTCCCATAGATTCTTTTATATATCTTGGTAAAGTACTTCTCTGCTTTTTCAAACATCTGAGTAACTATAGTCAGCTCCTATAAACTGATTTTTCTCTTGACCTTGGATCATATTTTCCTGTTTCTTTGACATCTGAGAGTTCTGTATTACCTATTGAACATGGTGAATGACATGTTGTGGAGACCCTAAATTTGATCCCTCTTCTTCTTGATCACTTTGAACTTGTGAGACGTGGTTTGCAAGCTGTTTTGTCTGTTTGTTTATGTTTTTGTTTTTGAAATACAGTCTCACTCTGTCACCCAGTCTGGAGCATAGTGGTGAATTACAGCTCACTGCAGATTTGACCTCCCAGGCTCAAGCAATTCTCCCACCTCAGCTTCCTGAGTAGCCGGGGCTACAGGTGTACACCACCACATCCAGCTAATTTTTAAATCTTTTGTAAGAAACAAGGTTTCATTATGTTGTCCAGGCTGATCTCAAGCTCCTGGGCTTAAGTGATGCTCCAAAGTGCTGGGATTACAAGCATGAGGGATCGTGCCTGGTCTGTTTTGTTTTTAAGAGTAGCTCTATTCTGGTATCACCCTTAGTCCTGGGGAAAATCATTTAGTCCTGTAATATTGTCTTTATTTCTAAGAAATGTGAAGCCTTAATGGGAAGGCCAAGGTGTTCATCCAATCACTCTCATTTGGCAGGAATTAAAATCCAAATTCCAAATCTACTAAAGTGGGAACCCACCAAAATCTCTATTCAGCTCTTTTAGCTTTCTAGCTGTTGTTGCAAAGTTTCTTGGAGTCTTACCTTGTATGTGTGCATTTCTGAGGCCAGTTGGTGATTTGATTGGAGTTTATATGTCACTCGGACAGATCCATACCCCAGCTATTAATGTCATAGGGAGGAAAGTTGGTCTAATAAAAGTTGGAAGCTGTCCTGGATCTCACCAGGTTGTTTCACTGCAGACATAAGAACCAGAGATGTAAAGGAACTCAGAGTGTGGAAAGGATTTGTGACAAAAACACTTAGATAAAAGAAAATACAAATTAATTAGTTTTAAAGTACTTCTTCCTATATAGCATGAGACAATTAACTCTTCAATAAGAAGGGTTGTTTAATAAGAAAGTATTGTTTCCAAGTAATGTCAAGTTTATTTTCTTGCTTCTCAAGTTCTAATTCAGAGGTATTCAGTAATCACAATGTTTGCAACAGTTCTACATGGCAACTAGAAAGAAATATTAGACAATCACATTTTGTGTATATATAAATGTAGACATATAATGATAACAATAGATTGGCAACTGATGAGCTTTGAACGACAAATAGTTTTGTTTTTATAAAAATATTCAATGGTTGAATTATATTTTCAAATAATAAAATTAAAAATTTGATTCATCAAAGCTGATTTTAAATGCTGATATCCATTAATTATAATTTAATTTTTATATACTAAATATCTAATATTTAAAACAAATAAATGTAATACATAGAGTCTTAAATTTTTTCTTGTATAAACTTATACTTTATTATAAAACATATTCATGTTATATTCACTTAAAACATAGTTAAATTTAAAATTTTTTAATCATTAATGTTAACAGGTAAAAATTTTGATTGTAACAATGTAATTAGTGATTTTGATGAAATGAAGGCAAGACAAATAAATATTGTAAAATTAGCTATAACAGCTAATGAATTGTGCACATTCTTATTATCTATCCAAATATCATAGGCCTATCAACAAAATATCCAGACACACTTGATATAATTAAGTTAAATCCAATGATGTTTTCATGAGCTCCAGTCAAATAAAAATCATAGCCTTACACATGTTTTTCAATTTTGTCACCTTGGAAGTTTAATCAGTTCTCATAATTCATACTAGTTATGTTCTATAAAGTCACTGTGAACAATGAATTATTGAATGCTGATTGTTTACCCCAGGAGATATACAGGGTTAGGTTCCCAAAAGCTTTGATCACAACATTTTTGTCAACTGATTAATATTTAACCTTGTTTTGCATTTTTGCCAGCTAATCAATACATAACCTCATTTTACATGTACTTCTGTTGATTCAGTAACACTGAACTCATGGTCAACAGTACTATAACCCATGTCTGAATGAAGCTCATCTCACACTTGTATTTCTCCATAAGGCACATCACAACCTTCTTCCACTTAGGAATACTAGACAGCACATTAGCACTACACTTGGGGGCCATTTTTAATAACAAAATCACCAACAAAAAAAAATGTGAAAAACATGGCACTTCAGCTGAGAACACACACATTGGGCAACTCATATTTGTTGCTACTCTGTGCATGTGCATCAGTGACCATGAAAGTGCTCCAAGTATTGATTTTGGGGTCAAGAATAAATTTTAGCAAATACGCAAATTTGAAAAGACAGAATCCATGAATAATAAAAATCAACTGTATGTTGGTCAAGTTAAGAGAGAATAGATTTGGCCACACATGGTGGCTCACATCTGTAATCCCAGCATTCCCAGGCTGAGGAGGAGGATCACTTCAATCCAAAAGCTCAGGACCAGTCTGGGCAGCACAGTGAGACCCCATCTCTACAAAGAATAAAAAAAAAATAGCCAGGTGTGGTAGTACATGCTTGTAGTCCTAGCTACTCAGGAGTCTGAGGTGAGAGAATCACTTGAGCCTGGGAGGTCAGTCTGCAGTGAGCTGTAACTGTGCCACTACACTCCAGACTGGGCAACAGAGTGAGATCCTCTCAAAAAAATGAAAAAAAAAAAAGAGAAAAGAACAGATTTTACTTAATAGTTCATTGGTTTAATTTATACCTTTTAAATATTTAGATATGTGTAATTAGAGCATTAATGTGATCCTTGGCCCCACAAATGTTAGAGGCAGGCCTATTTCTTATCCTTCAGGCCAACCCTGGACAGAATTGTGAAGCAGGCAGATGTTTGTGGCTAATGCCCTCAATCCATATATTTTTGGTATGTAATACCTTCTTTTAGCTCCTGTTTTATTAGTCATGAGTCTTCATTACCTCCCTGTGCTTGGAGACACACACACACACACACTCTCATAAACATTTCATGAGTTTCTTCAGCAACCTTCTCCATTCAGAGTAGGATAAAACTCTAATGCACAGTTTCATCCCTACATCACCCCGTCCAATTTCCTACTTGCCCGTGTCTGATTTCCTCAAGGCCCTATGATATGCTAGATAAGAAAATAATTATCAAGTAAGTTTTTTCATGATAGTGGGCTAAACAGCTCTAACAAACTACGCTAATGCACTACTGCTTCCAGGTAAAAAATAATTTTTCTTTTTTTCTGGAAGACCACTGAAAAAAATCTCAGTGGGAATTTAAGTGACCTTTCTTAAGATATTTGAGGGTTATACAGAGCTTTTAAATCATATCTCCAAGTTAGAATCTGTTCCATGGGGCACTTTATGTATTAATGTGATCTTTTTTCATAGTAGTGGGCCAAAAATGCCATTAGGAAGAACAGGAAGACATCACCTTATGTGTTCTGAAGGAGAATGGACAGGCCATTAGTCAGGCAGAACTATAAACATCAAAGGACATAAGCTATGGGGGTGGACACAAACCACAGCTCTGCCGGGCCAAGTTCACTATGTTCTTGGAGAAGCAGGGCTGCACAATGAGGAAAGTGGGTCACGGTTAAGGGTAGATGAGGTCTAAGAAAGGAACAGTGCAAGGGAGGACTGGGGGATGAATGAATCTAGAAGCAAAGAGCTTTAAATCCACATCTTCTAAAAACCCTCCTACTAATCAATCACCAGCCTCTGAGAAACCAGTTTTTCCTTGGTCAAAAAGAGAGGCACACAGACTAAATTTAATTTTCTTAAAAATTAAGACCCAAGGATTGCCAACTTTTTACTTTGCTAATTAAATATATTTTTTAAAAAAGCTAATGTTTGCCATTATAATAATTTCATACAATAAGTATTTTTGATATTAAAAAGTAGAAAAATACAATTATAGAATAAAAGAAAGTCTTTTCCATTCTAGAAAAAAAAACAGTTGTTGACCTGACACTGACAGTTCACTGCATCTCAGAGAAAACATCACTGTGGACAGGCACAGTCCTGGGAGCAAGCATCTGGGACCTCTGTTCCAGAACAAAGGTCAAACTCTGGGCTCAGTGCCCCAGAGCCACACTTGACATTCAAGCTGAGCTAGCTTTGTCTTCAGGAGGGGGCTCCATGGCTTCTTCAGAGAAAAGCCTGTAGCCATTTGGGGGCCTCAACTGTGGGCCTCACTGTGCTTTTTCCAAGAGATCTCCTTTCCCTCAACCTGCTTCCTTTGGTGTTTATCAGAATTTGTGGTGCCAGAGTGAGTACAGACCCCAAAAGGAACCTGACAAAGAAAGAGCTTGAAGTCAGGTGTCTCTTACCTGGAAAGTAGCTCATGCTCTCCTCCTGCGATGGTTAATACCGAGTGTCAACTTGATTGGATTGAGGGATACAAAGTATTAATCCTGGGTGTGTCCGTTTGGGTGTCACCAAAAGAGATTAACATTTCAGTCAGTGGGCTGGGGAAGGCAGATCCACACTTAATCTGGTGGGCACAATCTAATCAGCTTCCAGAGAATCTAAAGCAGGCAAAAATATGTGAAAAGGCAAGATGGGCCTAGCCTCCCAGTCTACATCTTTCTCCCATGCTAGATGCTTCCTACCCTCGAACATCTTCAGTTTTGGGTCTCGGACTGGCTCTCCTTGCTCTTCAGCTTACAAGACAGCCTATTGTGGGACCTTGTGATAGTGTGAGTTAATACTTAATAAACTCCCCTATAAGAGAACCCTGACTAATACACCACCCATCCTTAAAGACAGCTCCTGGCTGGGGAGAAAGTATGTTAAAAGCACAAAAACAGTGATTGTTTCATAATGCAACACTTTCCTTCAGCAAGATTTCTAAACGTAGTCAATAGACTAGTGGGAAGGACAAGTTAGAGAAAAACACTGTAGAGGCCACAGCCACAGGTGTGTTTCCAAACAGCCCTTAGCAAAATATTAAGCCTAGAAGCTCCCTTGTGTTATAGCATTGCCCCAAATGTGCCTTCCATTCTGTGAACCTTTTATAGATGATTTCACTCCACCTGGGCTCCTAGAAAAAAAGATGACTCTGCCAAGGTCATGGGTGACATGAGAATCCTATTCAGAATGGGCCTTCAGAGATAAAAGAGCTAGCATCTAGCATGGAGAAATGGCTGACAGGTCTATTTCACCCTTAGCTGAGCTTTCTAAGTTACTTCTTAACCAGGAAAACCTTCTCACAGTCATAGCCCCAGTGAGGTTCCCTTTCTGAGAAACACTGTCCTAGAGCCCTTCTCATTTGCTTGGTGCCTACTTGGGAGCTACAGTGGAATGCCCTGGAACTTAAAAGTAAGTTTTGACTAGCAAAACTCTTATGAAATGGATGGTCTCCTGACCTAAAGGGACATGATGATTGCTTGATCAAAGCAGGAAGAATGACCGGCGAATCAAATCAAAGTATAAATAAATTTGAAAAAAAAAAATCTGTTGTATAACCAATTGTATTAAAATGTGTGAGCAAAAAGACTCAAATACCAGGCTTGAGTAATATTAATTCCACCCAGTCCAAAGGAGTTACAGTGAAGACACTGAACAAGATGGGTAGATGGGTCTGGTCACATTAAGGTAATCTTCCTTCTAAGTCTATCTGGTATCCTTTGCTCTGATTCAAAAATCACCAGGCAAAATGCTGGTGATGGTTTGGCTCTCTCTTCTTTACGGAGAGAATCCTCTGAATAAAGATACAACTATCTGGGTCCCTAAATAGGTATAGTCTCCCCTGAAAACCTATAAATTGGCCTTCTGTATTTCACAGCAATCTCTTGAGAATGTCACTTGGGTGGATTGGGCCTAAACAGTATTGTGCTCTCGGGAAACATGGGAAAAACCAAGTTTCTTGTCCTGTAAGACTATAATTTGAGGAACCCACTGAAAAATCACCTAAAGACTCAACCAGCCTAGTTCTGTGCCTTTTTCTAGAAGCATCCTCTGACATCAGCACTCTTTACTCACTTGCCATGTGCATATGCTGCCTTGTGTTACTGTGCTGCCCCACGTTAGTATTTCACCCTTAATTTTCCAACTAAAGCACAATCTAGTTCTTTTGTTTTTATTTCAATAGTTTTTGGAGTACAAGTGGTTTTGGGTTACATGGATAAATTAATTGTATAATGGTGATGTCTTAGATTTTAGTGTAACCATCACCCAAGTAGTGTACATTGTATCCAATATGTAGGTTTTTATCCCTCATCCTGCTTCCACCCTCCCCCTTCTGAGTCTCAAAAGTCTATTATGTCATTCTGTATGCTTTTGTGTACCCATAGTTTATCTCTCATAAGTGAGAACACATGGTATTTCATTTTCCATTCCTGAGTTACTTCGCTTAGAATAATGGCCTCCAGCTCTACCCAAGTTGCTGCAAAATACATTATTTCATTCTTTTTTATGGCTGAGTAATTAATATTCCATGATGTATACATACCATGTTTTCTTTATCCACTCATTGGTCACTGGGCACGTAGGTTGGTTCCATATATTTGCAATTGTGAATTGTGCTCCAGTAAATGTATGTATGCAGGCTCTTTTTTATATAATGACTTATTTTCCTGTGGGTAGATACCCAGTAATGGGTTTGCTGGATCAAATGTAGATCTACTTTTAATTCTTTAAGAAGTCTCTATACTCTTTTCCATGGAGGTTGTACCAATTTCCATTCCCACCAGCAGTGTCTAAGCGTTCCCTTTTTACCATAACCATGCCAACGTCTACTGTTTTTTGACTTTTTAATGATGGCCATTCTTGCAGGGGTAAGATAGTATCTCCTTGTAGTTTTAATTTGCATTTACCTGATGATTAGTGATGTTGAGCATTTTTTCATATGTTTATTGGCAATTTGTATATATTCTTCGAAGAAACGTCTATCCATGTCATTAGTCCACTTTTTGATGGGATTTTTTTTTCTTGCTTATTTGTTTGAGTTCCTTGTAGATTCTGGATATTGGTCCTTTGTCAGGCACAGTTTGCAAATATTTTCTCCTACTCTGTGGGTTGTCTGTTTACTGTGATGATTATTTCTTTTGCTGTACAGAGGCTTTTAGTTTAATTAGGTACCTTTTTTTTATTTTTGCTTTTGTTGTATTTGTTTTGGGGGTCTTAGTCATGAATTCTTTGCCTAGGCCAATGTTCGGTAGAGGTTTTCCTAGGTTTTCTTCTAGAATTTGTATGGTTTCAGGTCTTAGACTTAAGATCTGAAGTTCTCTGAATCATCTTGAGTTTATTTTTGTATAAGGTGAGAAACAGTGATCCAGTTTCATTATTCTACATGTGGTTATCCAGTTTTCCCAGCACCGTTTATTAAATAGGGTGTCCTTTCCTCAATTTATATTTCTGTATGCTTGGTCAAAGATAAGTTGGTGGTAAGTATTTGGCTTTATTTCTGGGTCCTCTATTATTTTTCACTGGTCTATGTGTCTACTATTATACCACATTGTTTTGGTAACTATACCTTAGTAGTATAATTTGAAGTTTGGTAATGTGATGCCTCCAGATCTGTTCTTTTTGCTTAGGTTTCTTTGGCTATTTGGGCTCTTTCTGGGTTTCATATGAATTTTAGAATTGTTTTTTCTAATTTTATGAAAAGTTATGTTGGTATTTTGATAGGAATTGCATTGAATCTGTAGACTGTTTTAGCTAATATAGTCATTTTCATGATACTGATTCTTCCAATCCATAATGTGGGATGTGTTCCCACTTGTTTTTGCCATCCATTATTTTTTTAGCAGTGTTCTGTAGTTCTCCTTATAGAGATCTTTCATCTCCTTGACTAAGTGTATTCCTAGGGTTTTTTTTTTTTCAGCTATTGTAAAAAAAATGGAGTTCTTGATTTGATCCTCAGCTTGGCTGTTATTGGTATACAGCGGTGATACTGCTTTGTGTACATTGATTTCATAACCTGAGGCTTTACTAAATTCATTTATCAAATCTAGGAATCTTTTGAACAAGTATTTGGGGTTTTCTAGGTATATAATCATATCATCAGCAAAGAGCAATAGTTTGACTTCTTCTTTTCCATTTTGGATGCCCTTTATTTCCTTCTCTTGCCTGATTGCTCTTGCTAATATTTCCAATACTATGTTGAATAGAAATGATGACAGTGGGCATTCTTGTCTTATTCCGGTTATAAGCATGGGGGAATGCTTTCAACTTTTCCCCATTCAGTATGATGTTGGCTGTGGGTTTGTCATATATGGCTTTTACTATTTTGAGGTAAGTCCCTTCTATGCCTAGTTTGTTGAGGGTTTTTACCATGAAAGAATGCTGGATTTTATCAAATGCTTTTTCTGCATCTATTGAGATGATCATATGGTTTTTATTTTTTAATTCTCTTTAAGTGATGTATCATATTTATTGACTCACGTATGTTAAAACATCCCTGCATCCCTGGGATGAAACCCACTTGATCATGGTGTATTATCTTTTTTATGTGCTATTGGATTTAATTAGTTAGTATTTTGTTGAGGATTTTTGCATCTATGTTTATTAGGGATATTTGTCTATAGTTTTTTTGTTAAGTACTTTCCTTATTTTGGCATTAGGGTGATATTGTCTTCATAGAATGATTTAGAGATGATTCATTCTTTCTCAATTTTTTGGAATAGTTTCAGTAGGATTCATACCAACTCTTCTCTGGATGTCTCGTAGAATTCAGTTGTGAATCCATTTCATCCTGGGCTGTTGTTGTTGCTGCCACTGCTGCTGTTGTTGTTGGCAATTTTTATTTTATTACTAGTTCAATCTCACTGCTCATTATTGGTTTGTTCATGCTTTCTACTTCTTCCTAATTTAATGTAGGAGGGTTGTATGTTTCCAGGAGTTTATCTATTTCCTCTGGTTTTCTAGTTTGTGTGCATAGAAGTGTTCCTAGTAGTCTTAAATGATTGTATATCTGTAGTTTTTGGTTGTAATGTCTCCAGTTTCACTTCTAATTGAGCTTATTTGAATCTTCTCCCTTCTTGGTTAATGTAGCTAATGATGTATCAATTCTGTTTATCTTTTCAAAGAACCAACTTTTGGCCGGGCGCGGTGGCTCAAGCCTGTAATCCCAGCACTTTGGGAGGCCGAGACGGGCGGATCACGAGGTCAGGAGATTGAGACCATCCTGGCTAACCCGGTGAAACCCCGTCTCTACTAAAAAATAAAATACAAAAAATTAGCCGGGCGAGGTGGTGGGCGCCTGTAGTCCCAGCTACTCGGGAGGCTGAGGCAGGAGAATGGCGTAAACCCGGGAGGCGGAGCTTGCAGTGAGCTGAGATCCGGCCACTGCACTCCAGCCTGGGTGACAGAGTGAGACTCCGTCTCAAAAAAAAAAAAAACAAAGAACCAACTTTTTGTTTCATTGATCTTTTGTATTTTTTGTTTCAAATTCATTTAGTTCTGTTCTGATCTTTGTTATTTCTTTTCTTCTGCCAGCTTTGGTTTTAGTTTGTTCTAGTTTCTCTAGTTCCTTGAGATGTGACATTATATTGTCAGTTTGTGATCTTTCAGGCTTTCCAATGTAGGCATTTAACACTATAAACTTTCCTTTTAGCACTGTTTTTGCTGTATCTCAGAGGTTTTGATAACTTGCGTTGCTAATATCATTCATTTCAAATAATTTTTTAAATTTCCATCTTGGTTTCATTGTTAAACCCAAAATTATTCAGAAGCAGGTTGTTTAATTCTTATGTATTTATATATTTTTGAATGTTTCTTTTGGAGTTGATTTCTAGTTTTATTCCACTGTGGTCTGAGAAAATACTTAATATTATTCTGATTTTTTTAATTTATTGAGACTTGTTTTGTGGCCTATCACATAGTCAATCTTGGAGAACATTCCATGTGGTAAAGAGAAGAACGTATATTCTTCAGTTTTTGGGTAGAATGTTCTGTAAATATCTGTTAGGTCCATTTGTTCTAGAGTGTAGTTTAATTCCATTGTTTCTTTGTTGTCTTTCTGTCTTGATGATCTGTCTAATGCTGTCAGTGGAGTGTTGAAGTCCCCCTCTATTACTGTGTTGCTGTTATCTCATTTCTTAGGTCTAGCAATAATTGTTTTATTAATCTGGGAGCTCCAATGTTAGGTGTATATAAATTTAGGATAGTAATGTCTTCTTGTGGGATCGATCCTTTAAGCATTATATAATTACTTTCTTTGTCTTTTTTTTAACTTTTGTTCCTTTAAAGTCTGTTTTATCTGATATGAAAACAGCTACTCATGCTCACTTTTGGTTTCCATTTGCATGGAATATCTTTTCCCACCCGTTTACCTTAAGTTTATATGAATTCTTACAAGTTAGGTGAGTCTCTTGAAGGCAGCAGATATTAGGTTTGTGATTTTTTTTTAATCCATGCAGCCAATCAGTATTTTTTAAGTGGCGTATTTAGGCCATTTACAATCAATGTTAATATTGAGATGTGAGATCCTGTTCCAGTCATCAACAGAGATCCTGTTAACATCATCATGTTAGGTGCTACCTACTTGGTTTTATTCATAATGTTATTGTTTTACAGCTGTTGTGAGTTTTATGTTTTCAAGAGATTTTATTCTGGTGCATACTGACCTTTTGTTTCAATATTTGAAACTTCTTTTAGCATTTCTTGTAGGGCTTCTCTGATAGTGACAAATTTACTCAGTATTTGTTTGTCTGAAAATGACTTTATTTCTCCTTCATTTATGAAACTTAGTTTTTCTGGATACAAAATTCTTGACTGACATTTGCTCTGTTTAAGAAAGCTAAAGATAGATTAAAATCCCTTCTGGCTTGTAAGTTTTTACTGAGAAGTAGGAACTTAGGTTTTGCTTCATTGGTTATCTGATGCTTTAGTCTCACTGCTCTTAGAATTCTTTCCTTCATGTTGACTTTAGATAGCTTGGTGACTATATGGTGATGTCCTTTGCACAATGAATCTCCCAGGAGTTCTTTGAGCTGCTTATATTTTCATATCTAAATCTCTAGCAAAGCCAGTGAGGTTTCCTCATTTATTTCCTCAAATAAGTTTTCCAAACCATTTGCTTTATCTTCGTTCTCAGAAACACCAATTTTTCTTAGGTTTGGTCATTTTACATAATCCCATATTTTTTGGAGAATTTGTTTATTTCTTTTGATTCTTGTTTTTTTTTTCTTGTTTTTTGTCTGATTGGGTTAATTCTAAAGCCTTGCCTTCAAGTTCTGAAATTCTTTCTTTTGCTTGTTCTAGTCTATTGTTAAAACGTTCCACCATATTTTGTAATTCCCTTAATGTGATTTTCATTTCAAGAAGTTCTAATTGACGTTTCTTTAAAATATCTCTAGAAAATTTTTTATTCGTGTCCTGAATTGTTTTTTTAATTTTTTTATGTTGGTTTTCAGCTTTCTCTGCTATCTCTTTGAGTAGCTTAATAATCAACCTTTTGAATTCTTTGTCTAGTATTTCAAAGTTTTCATCTTGGTTTGGATCCATTGCTGGAGACCTAGTATGGTCTTTTGGGGGTGTTATAGAACCCTGCTTTGTCATATTATCAAAATTACTTTTCTGATTCCTTCTCATTTGGGTATACTAATTATTCTAAGTAGTCTTGAATTTATTTTTGGTTTGACTGTGTTTTTTAAAATTAAATTTTCCCTCTTAAGGATGTGACTTTAATGCATGTAGTTTATTGTAGCCTAATTCAGCTCTTGGTGCTTTCAAAGGTGAAGATGCTATTTGAGTTCCCTGGCTATAAAGAATCTTTGTATGATAGTTTTGTCAGATGTTGGTTATAGTAGCAATGTCCTTGGTATGTGAGAAACTTCACAGTCCCCTATGGGACTGGAATGGCAGCAGTCTCTTGAAGCTTATCTCATTCTTCCATAATGTGCACTTATTTATTTATCTTTCCCCAGTATTTTATTTACTGGGTTGAATAGTTCATACTTCAAGCCAGTAGGGGAGGTGTTCCTTGGTAGAAAGCAGTTCTGGCTAAAGCAGGTGAATAAATGCAATACACAATGGTGGGCAGAGATCCCAGCATCAACAGAGGGGGTCAGAGAAGCTCTCAGTTAAATGCACAAGATCTTATAAATGGGGAGGATGGAAGTCACCTCAGCTTCCCTGCCAGGCCAGCAGGCAAGCAATCTACCTCCCAGACACACTCTTGACCCAGAGTTCTGGCTATTCGAACGAGAGAGGCACCTATTTTCATCTGCAGAAATGTTGATGTTCCATGTAGAGAGGGATTGTGACCCTGTCTCCCATGCAAGCCTGAACCTGAAGTGTGCTCCTCCTGTGTGAATGCAGTCACCTTAAAGTGTTCCAGAAAGGCTCTCTATACGTGCACCCATCCTAAGTACCCATGGGAGAACCCCCAGCTATGTCTGCAGTGGCAGATGAGGGGGAAAATAAGTCCCCTTCTCCAAGATCCTTCACAAGTACCAGGACTGCCGGACTGTTGAAGTGGAGCTGCAGATTTTCCCCACTGAGCCCAGCACTACAGCTGCACCTCTGCTAAAAGAAACTTCCCACCAATGGAAATATTTAGGACTCAATGCCTGCCGTCCACATTCTTTTGTCCCAGAGGGTGTTCCCTTGACGTGGTGCACTCCTCCTTCCCCTAGGTATAGGAGTCCCTGAGAACCAGGTTACTGTGAATGCTGCTGCTCCTCTGGGTCTAGCTATTTGGTGGGGCTACTACACTCCAGGCTGGTGCTGGGGAATGTCTGCAAGTGATTCAGTAATGTGATCTGTTCTCAAGTCTCCCAGCAGTGGGTACCAGCACCAGCTCTGATGGGGGTGGCAGGGGAGTGATGTAGACTCTGTGAGGTTCCTTGGTTATAAATAGCCTTATTTTATTGGTTTTCTTAAATCCTGGTTGCGGTAGTAATGTACTGGTCACATGGACAGACTTAGGACCTGCTGGTTAGCCAGAGTGGTGCAAACAATGGTGATAGCGGAGGTTAATTGTTAGCTGACCTCCGGCCAGGAGGTGGCCCTTGTAAAATAATACCAGCTGTGGTAGCAGCAGTGGGATTTGTGCTTGCCTTATGTTACCTAGAGGAGGTACTCTGGTTTTTCAGGTGATAGGCAGGGCTATAAATTCACCAAACATTTCTGTCCTTTGTGTTAAGCTACCAGGGCAAGCGCAGAGGCAAAGCCAGATGGGGGCTGGGTCAGGCAGGTCTGCACTTTGGCTGTCCACATTCAGGACAAGCAGTGGCCCCTCTAGGGGCCAGGGGGTGGTTCTCTGGCCACTAGGGTAATGTTCCAGGGAGAAGCTTGGCTGCCTCAGCTGCACAGAAGAGTTCTCTCAGGAAATGGGGAGTAGCAGGTGCCAGTAAGCCCCATCCTGCTCCCACGCACTTGGCAAGGCAGTTCTCACACCTGCAGTGTTCTGCTAGCAGCAACTAGCTAAGTTTCAGGCAGTCTACACTCAGAACTCAAAACTGCCCCAGGCCATATGCCTTCATAGGGGAGACAGTAACCTTGGCTTTCAGGCCATTTCCCTCCCAGTTTGTTCACAAAGTCAGGGTGTCAGCTCCTGCAGACATGGCTGCAGCACACTTCCTGCTCTCCCCCACAGTTCTGGCCACTCTTCCCCCAAATTCTGGCAAGTGGAATTCATCATCGCTGGAGATTATATTGCAAATTTCAGTTGGGAGTTTCTCTCAAACTACAACCATTGCCTGAGTTAGCTAGCAGACTTCCACAAAATCTCCTGTGAGGTAGAATCAGAAGTGGCTTCCCTCAGTCTGCACTGGAGACTGGGAATGCACACAATGCTCTTCCTGCTGCTGCTCCTTACATATTTTTCACCACTCCCTAAATCAGCTCCAGCCCTCAGTAGGGTTAAGGCCCCCCCAACGACTTGGATTGTCAGATTCCCTGGTAGGGATGTGTATGTTGGAGGCAGTCTTTGACCCTCTAACACTCTGGGGACTTACAGATTTTTGCCTGGCTCACAGTGTAGGCTGTAGTCTGTTACTTCCTTCAAGGAGTCTGTGGTTTCCTTCAGACGAACTTTAATTTAATTTTTGTTAAATTCCTGCATTACTTCTTGGAAAAAAGTTCACAGTGTGAATCTCTACACACTATTTTGTCTTTCCAAGTCAGAGAGGCATGCTAACACTGCCTCCAATCCACCATCTTCCAATCTAGTTTTTTAAATCTTTATCAAAGTAGGTCACAAGATGCATGGAGGCAGAAATATCTAGAAAACTTCTTGTAGCACCAAGAAAGGATCTGGGTGGAGGCAAAGAATTTGGGGACAATCTAGTAGAAAATAGCTTGAAATTGATAAGTTGAAAAAGCTTGAGCTCAGGGTGAATTCTAGGCCCAGGTCTACCATTCTTAGGCAAACTCCTTACTTTATGCCTAACTATCTTTGTCTGTAAAATAAGAGGGTGACCTAGAATTGCTGTATTCTCAGTTACATCCTGTAGTGAATCTGTGTATAGTACAATGAGGTTCAAAACTATAGTATCATATACTACAAAGCTATGGCAACAAAAACAGCATGTTACTGGCATAAAAGCAGACACACAGACCAATGAAACACTAAGAGAAGCCAGAAATACATCCAAGTATTTACAGCCAACTGAGTTTTAACAAAAGTGCCAAAGATATACAATGAGAAAATGACAGTATCTTCAATAAATGGTGTGGGGAAATCTGGATATCCACATGCAGAAAAATGAAATTAAACCCTTATCTTTTACCATATGCAAAAATTAACCCAAAACGGATTAAAGACTTAAATTTAAAATCCAAAACTATAAAACTGCTAGAAGGAAACATAGGAGAAAACCTTCATGGCATCTGTCTGAGCAATGGTTTTTTTGGATATGATCTCAAAACCATAGGCACAGAAGCAAAAATAGACAAATGGGATTACATCGAACTAAAAAGCTTATGCATGGTGAAGGAAGTAATCTACAGAGTAAAGAGACAACCTATAGAATGGGAGAAAATATTTGAAAACTATACATATGACAAGGGCTTAATATCTAAAATATATAAGGAACTCAGACAACTCAATAGCAAGAAAACAAATAACCCAATCTTAAAAATGGTTAAGGGACCTTAATATAATCAAAATAAGACATTAAACAAAAGAAGACATACAAATGGCCAACAGGTATATGAAAAAAATGCTCAATATAACTAATTATCAGAAAACCGCAAAGCAAAACAACAATGAAATATCACCTCACATCTGTTAGAATGACTTATCAAAAAGACAAAATGTAAGCGTTGGTGAAGACATGGAGAAAAGGGAACTCTAACACACTGTTGGTGGGGGATGTAAATTAGTATAACCATTACAGAAAACAGTATGGAGTTTTCTCAAAAAACTAAAAATAAAACTACTATATGATTTAGCTATCCCACTACAGGGAATAGATCCAAAAGAAATGAAATTCATATGTCAAAATGATATCTTTTATATATATATATACTTTAAGTTACTGGGTACATGTACACAACATGCAGGTTTGTTATGTAGGTATACATGTGCCATGTTGGTTTGCTGCACCCATCAACTCATCATTTACGTTAGATATTTCTCCTAATGTTATCCCTCCCCCAGCCCCCCCCGCAACAGGCCCTGGTGTGTGATGTTCCCCGCCCTGTGTCCATGTGTTCTAGTTTTTCAATTCCCACCTGTGAGTAAGAACATGTGGTGTTTGGTTTTCTGTCCTTCAGAGAGTTCACTTAGAATGATGGTTTTCAGCTTCATCCATGTCTCTGCAAAGGACATGAAATCATCTTTTCTATGGCGGCATAGTATTCCACAGTATATATGTGCCACATTTTCTTTATCCAGTCTATCGTTGATAGACATTTGGGTTGGTTCCAAGTCTTTGCTATTGTGAATAGTGCCACAATAAACATATGTGTGCATGGGTCTTTATAGTAGTATGCTTTATAATCCTTGGGTATAAACCCAGTAATGGAATTGCTGGGTCAAATGCTTTTTCTAGTTCTAGATCCTTGAGAAATTGCCACACTGTCTTCCACAATGGTTGAACTAATTTACACTATCAATAGCAGTGTAAAAGTGTTTCTATTTCTCCACATCCTCTCCAGTATCTGTTGTTTCCTGACTTTTTAATGATCACCATTCAAACTGGCATGAGATGGTATCTTATTGTGGTTTTGATTTGCATTTCTCTGATGACCAATGATGAGCATTTTTTTCATATGTCTGTTGGCTGTATAAATGCCTTCTTTTGAGAAGTGTCTGTTCATATGCTTTGCCCACTTTTTGATGGAGTTATTTTTTTCTTGTAAATCTCTTTAAGTTCTGTAAATCTGTAGATTCTGGATATTAGCCCTTTGTCAGATGGGTAGATTGAAAAAATTTTCTCCCATTCTGTAGGTTGCCTGTTCACTCTGATGATAGTTTCTTCTGCTGTGCAGAAGCTCTTTAGTTTAGTTAGATCCCATTTGCCTATTTTGGCTTTTGTTTCCATTGCTTTTGGTGTTTCAGTCATGAAGACTTTGCCCATGCCTATGTCGTGAATGGTATTGCCTAGGTTTTCTTCTCGGGTTCTTATGGTGTTAGGTCTTACATGTACGTCTTTAATCCATCTTGAGTTAAATTTTGTATACAGTGTGAGGAGGGGTTCCAGCTTCAGCTTTCTACATATGGCCAGCCAGTTTTACCAGCACCGTTTATTAAATAGGGAATCCTCTCCCCATTTCTTGTTTTTGTCAGGTTTCTCAAAGATTAGATGGTTGTAGATGTGTGGTGCTATTTCTGAGGCCTCTGTTCTGTTCCACGACTCTATATATCTGTTTTGGTACCAGTACCATGCTGTTTTGGTTACTGCAGCCGTGTAGTATAGTTTGAAGTCAGGTAGTGTGATGCCTCCAACTTTGTTCTTTTTGCTTAGGATTGTCTTGGCAATGCAGTCTTTTTTGGTTCCACATGAACTTTAAAGCAGTTTTTTCCAATTCTTTGAAGAAAGTCATTGGTAGCTTGATGGGGATAGCATTGAATCTATAAATTACCTTGGGCAGTACAGCCTTTTTCATGATATTGATTCTTCCCATCCATGAGCATGGACTGTTCTTTCATTTGTTTGTGTCCTCTTCTATTTCATGGAGCAGTGGTTTATAGTTTTCCTTGAAGAGGTCCTTCACATTCCTTGTAAGTTGGATTCCTAGGTATTTTATTCTCTTTGTAGTAATTGTGAATGCCAGCTCACTCATGATTTGGCTCTGTTTGTCTGTTATTGGTGTGTAGGAATCCTTGTGATTTTTTTCACATTGATTTTGTATCCTGAGATTTTGCTGAAGTTGCTTATCAGCTTACGGAGATTTTGGGTTGAGAAGATGGGGTTTTCTAAATATACAATCATGTTCTTTCTCTTGTCTGATTGCCCTAGCCAGAACTTCCAACACTATGTTGAATAGGAGTGGTGAGAAAAGGCATCCTTGTCTTGTGCTGGTTTTCAAAGGGAATGTTTCCAGTTTTTGCCCATTCAGTATGATATTGGCTATGGGTTTGTCATTAATAGCTCTTATTATTTCGAGATATGTTCCATCAATACCTAGTTTATTGAGAGTTTTTAGCATGAAGGGCTGCTGAATTTTGTCAGAGGTCTTTCCTACATCTATTGAGATAATCATGTGGTTTTTGTTGTTGGCCCTGTTTATGTAATGGATTACATTTATTGATTTGCATATGTTGAACCAGCTTTGCATTGCAGGGATGAAGCCAACTTGATCATGGTAGATAAGATTTTTGATGGGCTGCTGGATTCAGTTTGCCAGTATTTTACTGAGGATTTTCGCATTGAAGTTCATCAGGGATATCGGTCTAAAATTCTCTTTTTTGTGTGTGTCTCTACCAGGCTTTGGTATCAGGATGATGCTAGCCTCATAAAATGAATTAGGGAGGATTCCCTCTTTTTCTATTGATTGGAGTAGTTTCAGAAGGAATGGTACCAGCTCCTCCTTGTACTTCTGGTAGAATTCAGCTGTGAATTGGTGCTGAACTTTTTGTGGTTGGTAGGCTATTTAATTTATTGCCTCAATTTCAGAACCTGTTATTGGGCTTTTCAGAGATTCAACTTCTTCCTGGTTTAGTCTTGGGAGGGTGTATGTGTCCAGGAATTTATCCATTTCTTCTAGATTTTCTAGTTTATTTGTGTA
>NW_012114599.1:18072083-18090065 GCF_000951035.1 Colobus angolensis palliatus | reverse complement strand
TGGGCATTTAGTGCTATAAATTTCCCTCTACACACTGCTTTAAATGTGTCCCAGAGGTACTGGTATGTTATGTCTTTGTTCTCATTGGTTTCAAAGAACATCTTTATTTCTGCCTTCATTTCTTTATTCACCCAGTAGTCACTCAGGAGCAGGTTGTTCAGTTTCCATGTAGTTGTGCAGTTTTGAGTGAGTTTCTTAACCCTGAGTTCTAATTTGATTGCACTGTGGTCTGAGAGACAGTTTGTTGTGATTTCTGTTCTTTTACATTTGTGGAGGAGTGTTTTACTACCAATTATGTGGTCAGTTTTAGAATAAGTGTGATGTGGTGCTGAGAAGAATGTATATTCTGTTGATTTGGGCTGGAGAGTTCTGTAGATGCCTATTAGGTCCACTTGGTCGAGAGCTGAGTTCAAGTCCTGAATATCCTTGTTAATTTTCTGTCTCGTTGATCTGTCTAATATTGACAGTGGGGAGTTAAAGTCTCCCATTATAATTGTGTGGGAGTCTAAGTCTCTTTGTAGGTCTCTAAGGACTTGCTTTATGAATCTGGGTGCTCCTGTATTGGGCGTATATATATTTAGGATAGTTAGCTCTTTTTGGTGAATTGATCCTTTTACCATTATGTAGTGGCCTTCTTTGTCTCTTTTGATCTTTGTTGGTTTAAAGTCTGTTTTATCAGAGACTAAGATTGCAATCCCTGTTTTTTTTTTTTTTTGGTTTTTTGTTTTTGTTTTTCCCCGCTTTCCATTTGCTTGGTAGATCTTCCTGCATCCCTTTATTTTGAGCCTATGTGCATCTTTGCATGTGAGATGGGTCTCCTGAATACAGCACACCAATGGGTCTTGACTCTTTATCCAATTTGCCAGTCTGTGTCTTTTAATTTGGGCATTTGCCCATTTACATTTAAGGTTATTATTGTTATGTTTGAACTTGAACCTGTCATTATGATGCTAGCTGGTTATTTTGTCCGATAATGATGCAGTTTCTTTATAGCATCGATGGTCTTTACCATTTGGTATGTTTTTGCAGTGGCTGGTACTGGTTGTTGTCTTCCATGTTTAGTGCTTCAATCAGGAGCTCTTGTAAAGCAGGCCTGGTGGTGACAAAATCTCTCAGCATTTGCTTGTCTGTAAAGGATTTTATTTCTCCTTCACTTATGAAACTTAGTTTGGCTGGATATGAAATTCTGGGTTTAAAATTCTTTTCTTTAAGAATGTTGAATATTGGCCCCCACTCTCTTCTGGCCTGTAGAGTTTCTGCCAAGAGATATGCTATTAGTCTGATGGGCTTCCCTTTGTGGATAACCCGACCTCTCTCTCTGGTTGCCCTTAACATTTTTTCCTTCATTTCAACCTTGGTGAATCTGAAAATTATGTGTCTTGGAGTTGCTCTTCTCGAGAGTATCTTTGCGGTGTTCTCTGTATTTCCTAAAATTGAATGTTGGCCTGCCTTGCTATGTTAGGGAAGTTCTCCTGGATAATATCCTGAAGAGTGTTTTTTAACTTGATTCCATTCTCCCTGTCACTTTCCAGTACACCAATCAAGTGTATATTTGGTCTTTTCCCATAGTCCCATATTTCTTGGAGTCTTTATTTCTTTTCACTCTTTTTTCTCTAATCTTGTATTCTCGCTTTATTTCATTAATGTTATCTTCAATCACTGATATCCTTTCTTACACTTGATCAAATCAACTATTGAAGCTTGTGCATGCATCACAAAGTTCTTGTGCTGTGGTTTTCAGCTCCATCAGGTTATTTAAGGTCTTCTCTACACTGTTTATTCTAGTTAGCCATTCTTCCAACCTTTTTTCAACGTTTTTAGCTTCCTTGCAATGGGTTAGAACATGCTCCTTCAGCTCGGAGAAGTTTGTTATTATCTGCTTTCTGAAGCCTACTCTGTCAACTCTTCAAACTCATTCTTCGTCCAGTTTTGTTCCTTTGCTGACAAGGAGCATGATCCTTTGGAAGAGAAGAGATATTCTGTTTTTTGGAATTTTCAGGTTTCTGCTCAGTTTCTCCCCATCTTTGTGTTTTTATCTACCTTTGGTCTTTGATGTTGGTGACCTACGGATGGGGTTTTGATGTGGATGTCCTTTTTGTTGATGTTGATGCTATTCCTTTCTGTTTGTTAGTTTTCCTTCTAACTGTCAGACCTTTCAGCTGCAGTCTGTTGGAGCTTGCTGGAGGTCCACTCCAGACCTTGTTTGCTTGGGTATCACCAGTGAAGGCTGCAGAACAGCAAATATTGCTGCCTGATCCTTCCTCTGGTAGCTTCATCCCAGAGAGGCACCTGACTGTTTGAGGTGTCTGTTGGCCCCTACTGGGAGGTGTTTCCCAGTCAGGCTACATGGGGATCAGGGACCCACTTGAGGAAGCAGTCTGTTTGTTCCTGGAGCTCGAATGCTATGCTGAGAGAACCACTGCTCTCTTCAGAGCTGTCAGACAAGGGACGTTTAAGTCTGCAGAAGCTGTCTGCTGCCTTTTGTTCTACTATGCCCTGCCCCCAGAGGTGGAATCTAGAGAGGCAGTAGGCCTTGCTAAGCTGCGGTGGGCTCTACCCAGTTCATGCTTCCCAGCCTCTTTGTTTACACTGTGAGCTACTCAAGCCTCAGCAATTGCGGATGCCCCACCCTCCTCATCAAGCTGCAGACTCACAGGTTGATCTGAGACTGCTGCACTAGCAGTGAGCAAGGCTCTGTGGGTGTGGGAACTGACAAGTCAGGCATTGGAGGGTATCTCCTGGTCTGCCGGTTGCTAAGACTGTGGGAAAAGTGCAGTATTTGGTCAGGAGTGTACCATTTCACCAGGTACAGTCTGTCACAGCTTGTCTTGGCTGGGAAAGGGAAATTCCCTGACCCCTTGCACTTCCCAGGTGAGGCAATGCCCCTCCCTGCTTCATCCTGCCCTATGTGGGCTGCACCCACTATCCAACCAGTCCCAATGAGATGAACCAGGTACCTCAGTTGGAAATGCAGAAATCATCCATCTTCTGTGTCAATCTCACTAGGAGCTGCAGACCAGAGCTGTTCCTATTTGGCCATCTTGGAAGCAACCTGTCAAAATGATATCTAAACTCCAATGTTTATTGCAGCATTATTCACAATAGCCAAGATATGAAATCAACCTAAGTACTAATCGACAGATGAATGGATAAAGAAAATGTGATATATACACACAAAAGAATGCTATTTAGCCAGAAAAGAAGGAAATTCTGGCATTTATGACAACATGAATGAACATGGAGGACATCATGTTAAGTGAAATAAACCAGCACAGAGAGACAAATACTGCATTGTCTCACTCATATGTGGAATCTAAAAAAAGTTGATCTCATAGAAGTAGAGAGTAGAATGGTGGGCTGGGGTTGTTGGAGGGGAGGGTGGGTTGGAGAGATGTTAGTCAAAGGATACATAATTACAGTTAGATAAGAGAAGTAAGTTCAATAGACCTATTATACAGTATGGTGACTATAGTTAATAACAATATATTGTATTCTTAAAAACACAAAAAAGGTGAGTGTTTTCACCACAAAAATGATAGCTATGTGAAGTAGTACATTTATTAATTAGATAAATTTAACCATTCCACGATGTATATACACTTCAAAGCATCAAGTTGTACATAATGAATACATACAATTTTATCTGTCAGTTAAAAAAATAAAAACTCACAAAAAATTTTAATTAAAAAAATAGAGTATCAACTATTTAAATACCAAAGTCTCTGCTTCCCTCAAATCTAGGGTTTCGGGGAAAGATAGAGAGTGATTTAGTTCTATGAATGGAGCTTTATACTTTCTCCTTAGCCCCAAGTTTCTATCAAGTATCTCAGTCAGTTTCTGTAGTCAGAGACACAAGTAAGTGAGGATAAATGATTCTCGGACCTGGACATAATAAACAACTGATCTCAGTTGAACCTCCCTAATGGGGTGGGGGCAGGGGACAGAGTGGGTCCAAGTGGTGAAAGGTCATCTAAAATGCTTCACTGCTTAAGTGACTTTGTCCAGGACAGTTCGACCTCCAGTGAGAGAGACCTCAAAGCCTCAGGGCAGAAGGAAGCTGAGGAAGAAGTCCTTAGGTACACAGTGACACCCAGTAATCTGCACCCTGGACAACTGCCTTGCTGGCTGCTTTCCAATTTTGTGGTTAAGGGCTTCAGATCATAGCCAATGATGGAACAATCCTATCACTTTAACCAGGAAGCCAATTCCCTCTCCACAAATCTGAAAGACAAACCAACACACTCAGGCAGCAAGACATTTTAGTCATCAGACATCTTTAGTTTCAAAATGGACTTTTTTTTATTTGTGAAAGCTTCAAACATATAGAAGAGTGGAGAAAATTGCATCACGAACCCTCATATACCCATCATTTTAAATTTAAAATTGCTAATATTTTGCCATATTAACTCCTTTCAGTTTTCTTCTGCTAAAGCATTTTAGAGTAAATAACAGATCTTACATGTTATCTTACAATATCATACCCCTATGCATTTTATTATGCATCTTGAAAAGGAAGTTTTGTGCTATTTATTGCTAATAAAATTTATTTATTGCTAATAAAATTCATAATCTCCTAAAATCACTTAATATCTAACCTATACTCAAATTTTCCCAAAATGAGCTCTGTAATGTGTTTATTCAAACCAGCGTCCAATGAAGTACCATACATTACACTTGATTAATGTGCCTCTTAAGTCTCTTTTAATTAAGAACAGACAATCCCTCCTTTTATTATCTTGCTGCAGAAACAATTAAATTGCCTTGTAGAACAGATACATTTGGGATTTGTCAATTTCTTTATGGCTTTATTTCATTTTCTCCCTATATCGTCTGCATTTTCTGTGAGCTGAAGTTAGATCTAAAGGTGTAATTAGATTCTGGGTAAACATCCTAGGCATGAATACCTCATAGGTGATGCTGTATAAGTCACCATACATCACATCTAGAGACGGCACATGCCATCTGTGTTTGCCACCATTAAGGATGTTGATTTGATGATTGAGGTAAGATGCTGATTATCAGATTCCTCCACTATAAAGTTACATTTTCCTCCTTGGGATCAGCTCTAGGTTTTTGTGACAATCCAGTTCTCTGCCTCTTTCCGTTTTTTAGCAGTCTTCAGTAAGGAAGAGATTTCCCTTAAAAACTGGGACTATGGTTGTCCTGATAGACAGTCCCTACTGGAAAGACAGACTCTATGTTTGATTCTTTTTCTTTAGCTACCAATATCTAGAGTAAGAAGTTGCTCTAGCAGTGACCCCCAATGTTAGTAAGCAAGGTTTTGCTTTGTTTTGCATTTTTCTCACTAAAGTTAGAGACAGGTCGATTTTTACATGTTTAATGTGTTTCCATCATTTATAGTCATTTTTCTTTTTGATCCTCAATTGTCCCAACTTTGGCTACTGGAAGTCTTTCCAGACTGGCTCCTGTGTCCTTTTAACACGGCCTCATTAGTCTTTGAGTGCTTACTTGCTTTCTGCAAAACATGTCATTCCAGGCTTACCTTATTCATTCTCTGCCCTAGATTTTCAATCAGCCATCTCCTCAAAGTGTCCTGCAGCTGAGGTTGCCAGTCATTTCAGATACATAATTCATCTTGTCAAAAGATAACACAAATTTATCATACTGATAAATACAGTACAATGCAGTAAACATATTTTCTCTTTTTTATGATTTTCATAATAACATTTTCTTTTCTCTAGCTTACTTCATTGTAAGGATACACTATGTAATACATATAACAGGAAAAATATTTGTTAATTGACTTTCGATGTTATTGGTAAGGCTTCTGGTCAACACTAGATACTAGGAGTTAAGTTTTGGGAGAGTGAAAAGTTATACACAGATTTTCAACGATGTAGGGGTTGGTGCCCCTAACTCCCATGTTGTTCAAGACCTAACTGTAATGGCAAATCAAAGCCAGTGGGGTGTGTGTGTGTGTGTTGTGTGTGTGCGTGTATTAGCAGTCCTTGCTTTGCACAGTAGCATGGGACCCTAAAAGTGACTGTGCATGCTGAAATCCTGTAATTTTAATTATCAATGGAGAAATCACAATTGTTCTGTGACCTTTAAAATTTTTTTGTGAAGGCATTAAAAACTCTCTTACTGTTGGTTATGAATGTATAGGAAAATGGTGATGGAAAATAGTAAAACTGATATTTATTTAGTATACTGTAATTTAAAACCTTAGTAATATTGAGAATTGTTTTATTTCTTTTAAAAAAATCAAGCATAGTTGGAATAGTGCTTGTCTTCTTCATGTCATATAACTTAGGATATAGAGTGAGATTCTGTTTAACGCGTTGTTGAAGGTAATGAAGTGGCCTCATTGACTGAGGTGATATCTGAGATTCATTGTCTCATGCCAAGA
Source organism: Colobus angolensis palliatus (assembly GCF_000951035.1). Lineage (NCBI taxonomy): Eukaryota > Metazoa > Chordata > Mammalia > Primates > Cercopithecidae > Colobus > Colobus angolensis. Next base: position 18,083,695 of record NW_012114599.1, on the reverse strand, counting down.
AAATCAAGGATGTGAACACAAAAGGAACAAGGTTAGAAACAGAAGTTTAATAGGCAAAAAAGAAAAGCTCTATGAAGCAGAGAGGGGTCCCAAAAAATGGGTTGCTGGATCTGTGGCAAAATGCAGGGGGTTTTATAGATGCCTGGTGAGGAGGTGGTGTCTGATTTACATTGGGCACAAAAGACTGGTTGGACTAGATGTGCCATTTGCATGAGGTGTAAAAAACTGGTTAAGGCTAGGTGTGATATTTGCATAGGGCACGAAAAGCTGGCTGTCCCCACCCTAATCTTTTATTATGCAGTTGAATCCTCTGCCTGCTGGTGTCATGTTGCCTGTTTCTTAATTGTATATGTGGTAACAAACAAAGGGAAGATGGAGCATCCATGTTAGATGTCTGGCCCCCAGGTAGCCCTTTTCTATTGACACAGCTTCCAGCATTGCTTATCTATGTTTGCAGCTCAATTTTTCAGACTGCTCTTTGTTAAAAAAAAAATGATTTGGGAGGAAGCTTTTCGTTTAAAAGGAAGCCCTGCTGAGGACTCTTTTACCTTCACTATCTGCCTGAATAATTCCTTTATATCTCCTCTATCATATTTCCCCTCTCAGGAGTGGTAACCCTAACTGCTATTAGGCAGTGTTGGATGATGAGTCTTTCTTGCTACTTCCTGCTGAAAAGAGGTGTTGTGTGGGGAAAAACAGCTAGGGCTCCTCCTGGGGTCAATCTGAGCATCCTCAGAAGACAGGTGTGTCCATTCATGGTTCCATCTGCTGCACCATTTGGAGTTTAATAACTTCTAGGCTAGAAGAGATAAATTTTACAAGAATATTTCGAAAATAGGGCTCGAATATGAGTATTAAGACTACTATTATTAGTGGGGGTAGTACATAGGCCATAATCATGACAGTAGGGTTTGACAGCTGTTAGCCGTTCTGATTGGTTGTAATACTAGTTTGCCTCCACCAGATGTCGCTGTACTTTACCGGAAGCGTTAATATAAAAGCAATGTTTTTCTTAGGATAAGTGACATTAGATTGGGTGACTACAGTAACTTTAGTGTTAAATTTGGCTAAATCTTTCCTGTAATTATTATATAATTACTTATTATAAACATGATAATTAGGCAGAATAGTACAGCAATTCAAATTTTGCAACCAGAATTTCACATCACAGGTGCCACAGTGTATAGTCCTACTGCAAATAGTACAGTGAGTATAGCAATTCCCACAAGAGTGGGATAATACATAATTTCCATCTAAAATTTTACTAAGTATAGAATTTCCCTTGGGGGGTTTATGAAGTTACAAATGTAATCCCATGGATAATCAAAATCTTCCTGCAATTATGCACCAAAAAGAAGTTCTAATATCTGACAGTGAATTTTGAGAGGAAAAGTAGAAATGACTGAAAGTATCTGATAAGTTAGGGATGAGACTTAGTAGGATGAGTAACCCTTACTCATTTACTTATCTTTTCTGATTTTTCAACTTAAGATCTCCTATTTTTTTGCATTGATATCTGGGACGGACATTCCTCTAGGCTGTCAGCAGTTGCTCCCTCAGCCTTCCAGGCTTTGACTCGAATGTGATGTATCCAGGAGTCAATTTCTGTAACTTTTACCGCCAAGAGGGTTGAAAGATGAAAAGTGTAGGGCTCTCCCAGCTTGGGCTTAGGGAAGGAGAGAGAGAAGAGAGCTTTCGCCAATACCAAATCTCCTGGGTTAAATAAAGGTGGCCTTATTTCTTGGGGTTGGGCTTCTGCTGGTTTTGTTAATTCCTGTTGAACATGAGCCAGAGAGGTTACATGCCTAACCAATTCAGAGGTTTCCTGGTCTAGTAAAAAATCACTGGTAAGGAAAGTCCATCCATACAGCATCTTGAAAGGGCTTAGACCTAACTTTGAAGGGGTATTTCCCTACCCACAATAAAGCCATGGGAAGACGAGTGACCCAAGGAAGGTGAGTTTATTGGGACAGTTTTCTGAGGTGTCTTTTGATAATACCATTGGTCTTCTCTACCTTTCCTGAGGACTGAGGTCTCCAAGCACAATGGAGATAATACTGTATGCCTAGTGCCTTTGAGATCCCCTGTGTGATGGCTGCCCTAAATGAGGGGTCATTGCCACTTTGGAGGTATGTAGGTAGACCAAAGTGGGGAGTTATTTCATTAACTAACACTTTTATTACCTTGGACGCCTTTTCTGTATAGCACAGAAATGCTTCTACTCAGTTAGTGAAAGTATCTATCCACACCAGGAGGTATTGAATGTCCTTCATCTTTGGCATGTGGGTGAAGTCTATCTTCCAGTCTTCTCCTGGATATCTTCTCATCCTTTGGGTTTGAGGAGGAAGGAGCTGCCTGTTGAGGTGATTATTTTTAAGACAGACTTCACAAGCATTAACAACATGCTTGACTTTTTTTTTTTTTGAGGCAGAGTCTCGCTCTGTCGCCCGGACTGGAGTGCAGTGGCCGGATCTCAGCTCACTGCAAGCTCCGCCTCCTGGGTTTACGCCATTCTCCTGCCTCAGCCTCCCAAGTAGCTGGGACTACAGGCGCCCGCCACCTCGCCTGGCTAGTTTTTGTATTTTTAGTAGAGACCGGGTTTCACCGTGATAGTCAGGATGGTCTCGATCTCCTGACCTCGTGATCCGCCTGTCTTGGCCTCCCAAAGTGCTGGGATAACAGGCTTGAGCCGCCACGCCTGGCCGACTATTCTTAATAAGTTCTACCCTATAAACAATCTCTGGGCACACTGATAAGTTTTATCCTTTCCCAAGTGAAAAGCTTCGTAAAGGGTCTTAAGGACTTTCCATTGACTGGAGGCTGGCAAGTGGAGTTTGCCATCCTCTGACTGTAGCTACCCTGAGGGCTGGAAAGCGTATCCTCAAGAAATGGCCCATTCTGTTTCTGGAGGGGAGTACTAGGGCTTAATTTCTCTTATGGAGCCTTCCCAGATTAGAGAGGCTTTGAGTGTGTTAAGACCCAGAGGCTTTCTTGCTGCTGACTTGGCTGCCTGATCAGCTAACTTTTTTCCTTCAGCTATTTCATCTGTCCTCCCTCATGTCCCTTACAATGCATCACTGCTGCCTCTTGTGGAAGGAAAACTAAAGATAATAACCTGTTAATTTCCTGAAGGTATTTTATAGAGCGCCCATTAGCTGTAAGGAAGTACCTTTCCTTCCAGATGGCAGCATGTGCATGAAGGACTAAGAAAGCACACTTGGAGTCACTGCAAATGTTAGTTACCTTTCCCTTGCTTAATTTGTGTACTCTTGTAAGAGCTATCAGTTCAGCTAGTTGAATGCTTGTGTCTGGAGAGAGGGGTACACTTTCAATAACATCATTCAGAGTGACTACTGCGTATCCTGCCTAACAGACTCCTTGCTCCACACAGGAACTTCCATCTGTAAAGATGGTCCAGTCTGGATTTTCTAGGGGAGTTTTAATTTGGTGGCTTCTGGTATGAGTAAGGCCACCATGGCAACTGCTCAGAGGCATGCTGGCCATTCTTTAGCCACCAAATCAAGTTTCTTACTCAGGTAGCCCACTGGCTGTTGAGCTGGTCCTTGGGCTTGAGTTAAAACTTCCAGAGTCATTCCCTTCCTTTCTGATACATAAAGATTGAAGGCCCTCCCTACGGAAAGGCTGAGGGCTGATGCCTTAAGAAAGGCTTGTTTTAGCTGATAAAAGGCCTTTTGAGATTCAGGTTCCCAAGTTAGGAAATGAGTTTTAGCCACTTGAGTCTCTTTTATGAAGTGATATAAGGGGTAAGCTAGCTCACTGTACACAGGTATCCATTGTCTGCAAAATCCTATATACTCAAACATCCTTTTAGTTGCTTGAAGGTGTTAGGGAGGGGGAAGAAGGAAATGGGCTTAATCCTTTCTTCCCCTAATGCTCTGGTCCCTTCACACAACACTAGACCCAGGTACTTCACTAAGGTTTAACAAAGCTGGGTCTTGGATTTTGAAACCTTATGTCTGCTGCCAGCTAAGAAATGAAGAAGAGCTTCTGTACCTTCCTGAGAAGCTTCCTAAGTTGGGACACAGAACAGAAGATCATCTACATATTGCAAGATTCTGACCTGAGGATGGGAAAACTCAGAGAGGTCCTTTGATGGTGCCTGTTCAAACAAGTGAGGACTGTGTTGAAATCCCAGAGGCAGCACCATCCATGTTAACTGCGCAGTTTGGCCAGAGAGATCTTCAAAGTAAAACAGGTATTGAGAGTCAAGGTGTAATAGTACACAGAACAAGGTAACTTTTACACCTAGGACTGTGAACTATTTAGTTCCCTCAGGTAGTTGAGTCAGCAAGATATAGAGATTAGGGGCCACTGGATGAATTGGGACTATGGTCTCATTAATGAGGCAAAGGTACTAAACTAGTCTCTATTCCCCATTGGGTTTTTGTACTCCTAATACTGGGGTATTGCAGGGGCTGTTACAGGGTTTGAATAGGCCCTGCATTTTCAAGTTATTAATAATGGCTTCTAGCCCTTTCCTAGCCTCTGGCTTTAGGGGATATTTTCTCTGGTTAGGAAAAGAAGTGGGATCCTTAAGAAGGATCTGGACTAGCCCAGCATAGCAGTTATAGTTCAACCTATTCTGCCTTGAGTTTCCCGCACTTCTTGATTAATACTAGCTTCTACCAGGGGAGAAACAAAGAGTTTGTCCCAGGGCTATAAGAATGCCGACCCCATGCGAGCTAAAATGTCTCTACCTAATAAAGGAATGAGACTTTCAGGCATAATTAAGAAGTCATGTGTAAATAGTAGGTCCCCCCAACTACAACTGAGGGGTTGAGGAAAATATTGGGTTAGAACCTTTCCTGAGATGCCCATCACAGTCATGCTAAGGGAAGAGGGGAGGCCTGGATTAGAGAGGGAAAGAGAGAGGCTGACTCTGGTGTCCAGAAGGAGGTCCACTCTTCTTCCTTCAATCTCCAGAATCACCTGGGGCTTCTGTGCAATAGTGGCAGTTTGAGCTGCTTGAGCTGGGGTTTTGAGCCCTGGAACCTATCAGTCCTTTAGGACCATCTGTGAGACTGGCTCTGAACCCAGTGACTTCCATCTCCAAGGCAGTCTAATCTCCAGTGGTCCTTGCCACACGTTGGACAGGGTTGAGGTGGCTTCTTCTTGCTCCCTGGGCACTCCTTCTTAAAGTTCCCTGACTTGCCACACTGGTAGCAACTAGCAGATGCAACTCAGGGATCCTGGACCTTGCAAGCCTGCAAAGCAGCTACTCAAGTCTTTGTCCTTCTTTTGTGTTTCCTCTCTTTCTCCTGGGCCTCCTCCTGGTCCCTATTATAAAAGACTGAGGTGGCCACCCTCAGGAGGTTTTCCAAGGTGTTATCTGTTCCTAAAGCCTGCTTCTGCAGTTTCCTTCTAATATTGGGAGATGCCTGTGTAATAAACTTGTACTTTAGTATTATCTATCCCTCAACTGAATCGGGGGATAAGGGTGTGTGTTTTATCAGCACCTCTCTCAGCCTGTCCATAAAGGCCAAGTGATTCTCATCTGGCTTCTGGTCTATCATGGACAGTTTAGATTAATTAAGATATTTGGCCCTAGTTCCTTGTAGGCCCTCCAATATGCACATCAAAAAGGGTTTTCTCTCCCATTCATCTGTGGAGTCACTGGGGTTCCAATCAGGGTTGTCAAGAGTTACTGCCTCTCTTCCTATTGGGAATGGTGATTCCCCATTTCTTCATTTTTCCGTATTTTCTCTTTTCCTTTTGGTCCCACTATGGAGACATATTGCTTATCTCTGAATTTATCTGCTGCCTGCAGAGCTGCCTGGTTATTAGCTGTGGTTAGGGTTTGGCTTAGGAGCAGCATAACATCCCACCATGAGAGTCAAACACCTGAGTTAAATTTTGGAAAGCTTCTATATACCTATTGGGGTCATCAGAAAATCTGCATAAGCCTCCCTTTATTTGCCTAAGGTCCTGCAATGAGAAGGGAACTTGAACCCTAGTGGCATCACCTCCACTGGGCATGTCTTGTAGGGGTAAGAGTAAAGCTGGAGGAGTGGAGAGTTTTGGAGATGGTGGAGCTGGAGGAGATGATGGTGTGATTGGAGGGGGCTCTAAATAAGGAGGACAAGAAGGTCTGGGACATCCAATAGCTGCCTCAGATAATTCCCCCAGAAGTTGCTTCTCTAGTTTTGAGGAATCATTCCCTTTGGGCCTGCATGATATGACTGCTGAGAGCTGAGTCAATATGACTGCTAAGAGCTGAGTCAATTGCACAATGCCTTCAAAGGTCTATTAAGAAGGACATGTCCTTGAGCAAAAGCAAAGTTTCAGGGTCAAAATAGTCTCACTGTTTCAGAATGTACTCCAGAGGGGTGCAGACTGAAGATGGCTAGAAAGATATAGGAGACAAGGCGTCCCTCATTCCCCTGCTTCCTTTAGAATGGTCCAGGGTGGAAGGGAAGATAGCAGGGATGTCCCCCCAACTGTTTTCCCTCCTTGGTTCTCTGAGCCCTGGCACCCGTTAAAAGTGCCACCCGTGGACGCAAGTGTGACCCTCAGCCACAGATCCGGAGGAACTAAGAGATGGAGTTAGTCGCGCTTACCCATGCACCTCTAGTCCCTCCATTGGTGATTTCCCTTTGACTTCTTACACTTGTGTGACCCGCATGGCTCCCCAATAGATGGATCTCACGAAAGACTACATAACAATTGGATTTGGGCAAGGCCCCTTAATGGAGGGAGTGTACTGGGTTGAGCTCTACATTCTGCTATTATGGCCTGGACTGGAGTATTTATTCTCATTCATTGGTTCTGGTTAACTTCCACACATAAAAATTCTCTTATTATTGAAGTACCATTTTAATTGGAGGAAGAAGAGGTGACTTAAAAGAACGTGAGGACTCAGTGGTGGTTTTCCTGCTGATGAGACAGTATTGGGGATCAAATTTGGTTTTAGAGGACATTTTTCTCCTCGTTGTTGAGTTTTCCCATTCACAGATGGGGCGTAAAGCCTGGTCTCTAACAGAGGGGTACAAAAATGGAGGAGAATTGGGAAATTATAGAGTGTTTTAGCAAAGGGATGACAATGTGCCTCATGGAGAGGACTGCTATTCCACTAGGTGGCACTGTAGGCCTTGAAATATCATGTGCTTGCTGGAGAAAGGGGAGAGAGAGACGTTCATGGGTGGAGGGGAGGAAACGATCTGCTCCTAGAAAATTACAAAAGGAGCAATCCTTTGAGCTACATTCCCAGTTACTACAGCTATTTCCTGATCTTGCCTAACAGGATTATTTCCCTGAACTGTAGAAATTCCCACAGTATTGCATACAGAGAATGGATAGAAGACATAGCAGTTGTGACAAGAAAGAAGGAAAATTGTCATGGGAAAAGTTTAGAGATCCTGTTGCCAATGCCCATAGAGCTATCAGAGGCTGGGGTTAGTCTAGAAGCTTTTGGGTAACACAAGGGTGTGGTCTGGACCAGGAACAATCAGTTGCTTCTGGACCTCTTCCAGCCCCATGCAACAGCTTGGCTCTCCATGAAAGGAAACTGGTTCAAAACAGGGTCAACATTCCCAGCACCCTCAGGGCACTGGGTGATTCACAAGTTCTCCCCAGCAAGCCTATCCCCTGAGTCTTGGAAAGCTGGCAGCCATCCTAACCATTTTTTAAATGGCTGATGGGGGCACAGTGTTTGGTTTGGTTTTTAAATGGAGGACAGAAGGCCTCAAAATGAATGTAAAGAGTTGGGGTCCACTTCTATACTCATTCTTCTGATGAATCTACCTTGGATCACAGATGGGCTCCCACAATTAAGCAGCCTCATTGTCTGGGGTGATACCCAAGGTTCATTGTCTCATGCCAAGGACATCAAGGATGCGGACACACAGGGAGTGAGGTTAAGAGCAGAAGTTTAATAGGCAAAAGAAAGAGAAAAGCTCTATGAAGCAGAGAGCAGTCCCAAAAAATGGGTCACCAGATCTGTGGCTAAATGCAGGAGGTTTAAAAAATGTGTGGTGAGGAGGCAATGTCTTATTTACATAGGGCACAAAAAATGGGTTGGATTAGGTGTGCCATTTGCATAAGGTATGAAAAACCGGTTAGGGCTAGGTGTGCCATTTGTATAGGGCACGAAAAGCTGGCTGTCCCCACCCTAATCTTTGATTATGCAGATAGGTCCTCTGCCTGGCCTGTACCATGTTGCCTGTTTTTTTTACTGTACATGTGGTAACAAAAAAAGGGAAGATGAAACCTCCATGTTGAATATGTCTGGCCTCCAGGTAGCCCTTTTCTATTGGCACATATTCCAGCATACACCCGTGCAAACTTCCAGCTTGCTTATCTATGTTTGCAGCTCAATTTTTCAGGCTGATCTTTGTTAGAAAAGAAATGATTTTGGGGGATGTTTTTTGTTAAAAAGAGAAGCCCTGCTGAGGACTATTTTACCTTCACTATCTGCCTAAACAATTTATTCCTATCTCCTGTATCAGTAAGACTCGTATCTAGAGTCTTGCAAACGATGACAGTGTCAACATCTCCACAATCATTTCTTCTACAATTCTATTTATGTTCAATTTAAATTCAACTTCCAGTGTTATCACCTCTTCTTTCTTTTCTGGACTTTCATCTTTGTTGGCCAATTCCACCTTTCAATTTTCCCTTTTTTAAAATACCACATGGATATATCACTGAGAGTCAAGGAGGCGAGACAACTATAGAGAGCTTTGCTGTCTGTGTCTGAACTACATAACAGGAGCTCAGGGAACAATTATAAGCTTACTTTGAAAAAAGTGATGTGATTGGTCACTGATCATGATGTGCATCTGTTATTTAGGTAGTTATTTGTGAACTGAATTGCTAGCAGCAAAGTTTATACTTTATGCAATTACAGGCAATATACCATGATAACAGACATTTAGCTAGTAGAAATTCATGCATATTGGAACCATGCAAAGTGAGGAGTGCCTGCATATTATAATTGTACTGCTTCTATATTCCTGATAAAAAGATGAGGAAGATAAAAACTCCAAAATGGATGCCATGCTGTATTGATATTCACCCTCTCTGGTGATGCTTGGTTGTTTCAGAGAACACTTTGAAGCAGTATTCTTGGGATCAAGTAACCAGGAGCTCAGGCCAAGGAGGAGGTTTTCAAATGCTGCGTGGCCAATACAAACTCAAGACTCATGTGATTAATGTGTAAATCTTCCCTTATAGACACTCATAATTGTCATCAAAGGTCACTTTTGGAGACTCATCATGACTAAGGACTTACCTCTCTCCATCATAGCTCTCCTGCATATTATGAAAGGCAGATAACCTGAGAGACACAGGGAGAGAGGTTTACCTTTGTATATTTGATTACTATTAAGCCCTGGAACCAGACCTGAGATGCCCCAATGCCTTCTTCCACAGTGCCAACATGCACAACCATAAGAGTCAAGTTTCCTTAGATTCTGCAGGTCAAATTAGTCCTCTCAACCACATTCTCCAGGTTGCCAACAAAGGCACCATTAAGTCACTGGAAGTCTGGTAACATAGTGACACAAGGGAACCCAGTTTTTAATACATGTTCCATTCATCATTGAATGGATTAGCTGTGACTTCTGGTTTTCATTGATGTCTTATTAAAACATATTTTTCCCTTCACTTATCTGATATTTTAAGGGGTTGCTTTTGGAAAGTCTAATTTGTATTATTCTAGGATTAAAATGTCCCACTGGTAAAATCATCTTTAGTTTAATTATGAAGATTAACAGGAAAGTATTCCTAATCCCTAATGTTTGCTTCTGAGCCAAATTTTCATAAACACATCTATATCTCATATCAATAAATTAATAAGGCAATCCCATCCATCCACTTATCATTACCATCACTAAATCTACCTTCACTCACCACTTACAGGGATAACTATGGATCCCTCTTTCATTATCCCAAAGCTAGTGGAAAGCCCACCGGAATAATATGGCTGTCCTCTGAGCAGAGGGGTCCCTCACAGAGCACAGTGGGGTCTGAGACAAGCACTAGGCTCTTCCAGATATTACTAGGAAAAGAAAGCACAAGCAGGTTCCAACCACTTTAAAGGTGTTTTGTTGTGTGTGTGTGTGTGTGCGTGTGCGCGCAGTTTTGTTGTTGTTGTTGTTGTTTCATCTAACTAAGGGGAAATCTCTTGATCCTGCCCTTCAAACCTAGATTGACAATTTCAGATGATTTAGAGCAATAGATTAGATATAGGAAAGGGTGGTATGTAACATAACTAGACGGTCCCAGATTAAACCCTCCAATGTGGGCATCCCCCAAGAAGAATCATGTGTGAGACTGACTGAAATGGAACCCATCTCGTTTCAACACATGGCCAACCTGGCCTCACGCTTCACACCCACAGACAAGAATCTGAAAGCCCTGAGATAATCTGACCTGGTATTTGGGAGACTTTCTGCCTGTATAAGTAAGAGAGGCAATATAAGAAAGAGTGAACAGCAAAAAGATGGAGAAATAGAAAGTCTCAGCCCCCACTCCTCCCCACAGAAAGTTCAACTAGCAACTATCCAGACAAAACAGCTTTTTAAAAACTCCAACACTTGGAAACAAGACTAAGACAACCATGGTGTCTGCAGAACTGAATGAAAACCAAATTTGAAGAGAAAGAAGAATAGTCTCACTTCAATTGTACTGCCCCTCGACCTCACCCAAGTCAGCACGATGCCAGATAGAGAGGATTCCCTGGATCCACGGCTTATACAGGAGTAAAAAAGAATCAGAGGCAATCATTCAGTTTCTCTCTAGCATTCTGAGATACTTCCAGGAGTCCCACTCTGTCTCACTTCATGGAAAACACTGGGGGTAACACCAAGACTAGACTTCCTAGGGTCCGTAGAAATAAAGAAAGAGACATAGATCACAGTGACTAGTGTGTAGATCTTAATGTTACTTCTATGTTTCTGCCAACTGTGGTGCTCAATTGAAGATACCAGCCAACTTCATAGCTCACCCACAAAGCTGAGCTGGTCATTTTCAAAAGCATGGGGGGAAGTTCAACCTAGCTTGAGTTCATAGATGACTAGTCTCAATGCTCAATTTCCAAAACCACCCCAACAACTCCGCCCAGACAGGGAGATGCTCATCTTCATCCATTTCAAAGAAATATAGGAGTTAGATCTGTTTGATCCAGTAAGTCAAGCAATAGCTCCATTCAGTCAAAAAGCTCACCCAACAAGCCTTTCAGGCAGGAAGACTCACCTCTGTGCATTTTGGAGAAGCATAGAGAATAGACCTGCTTGACCTGAGAGGTCAAATAGCAGGTCAACTCAGCCAAAAGTCCACCCCACAGCTCCAACCTAACAGGGAGGCAATCCACAATTGTGCACTTATAAGGAGCACAGACTCTGGTTCAACTTATCTCTAGCAGCAATAACACATAACCTCAGAGCCCTGCCTGCAGCACTGCCCAAATACAGATCCCAAATAGTGGAATCACCCAGCCAGGGAATACATCCTATAGCCGGCCTGACCAGAGGCCATCACAGTACCCAGCCAGCAGCTGCACTTGATTTCAGAACCCAGCCAGTGATCTTCCAGACAGCAAAGCCCAGGCACGAGCCCCACCCAACATCAGAGCAAAAGCAGTGACCCAGCAA
>NW_012114599.1:18031425-18072033 GCF_000951035.1 Colobus angolensis palliatus | reverse complement strand
AAACATGCCAAAATGTAAAGACCATCAATGCTAGGAAGAAACTGCATCAACTAACGAGCAGAGTAACCAGCTAACATCATAATGACAGGATCAAGTTCACACATAACAATATTAACCTTAAATGTAAATGGGCTAAATGGTCCAATTAAAAGACACAGACTGGCAAAATGGATAAAGAGTCAGTCCACACGCTTCTTTGTACGTTGGTTACAAAATTACTGCATGTAAAACTACTTTACATGAGTTCAGTGTTCACGGCCCAGCCTCATATGGTATTTTTCCTTCCCAGGTCACTCTCTAGTCCAAAGCCAAAAGCATTTTCATTAGTTGTCTCAGTCACTTGGAAGGTCAAGCTTTGTCTGTCTGGGTCCCAGTGAGTCTCTTTGAAAGTTACTAGAATCTAAACTAAGTTTCACCTCTTTTCACTCTAAGAACTAGCAATTCTCCAACTACTCAGCCTCCAGCTTTGGTTGCCCCAAACTTCTACTTCTCTGAAAAAACACTTCTAGTGCCATTTCTTCTCATCCTAGCCCACTCCCAAACTTCTCCTAAAGTTTTTCACAGCCTATAGCAACATCCTCTCTGAGGACTCCATTCAGGTTTCTGATGTCTTCATGGGAGGCAGAGCTGAGGAAGATCCCCCCTGTTCCCTCCACCATGGGGCTTCATTCTATTGTCTTTAAGTCCTCTTCAACCAACCAGTTTCACAACCAGTGTGGGTCCTGAAGGCTGCTTCAGGCACAGAAATGCAGTTATCCTTCAGCCCCAGTGTAAACCAAGTCCCAGCTCCTGAAGTCAACAGAAGATAAGAGTTGCTCTTCCAGACTTACAGATAGATCTTGACCAAGAAAGAAACAGGATTTCTTTATTCCCAAGCACCAAGATATGTGATCTAAAATGACCAGGAGGTAAAAAGGTTCTTCCGCAAGCACAGCCTGAGAAAGGAGAGAAGTTGAGAGCCCAAGTAACCATAAGATTCTTCAGTAAGAAGACAGAAATTAGGTAGTTGAAGATCACAGAAGTGTTTTATTATGCTGGGCCCCATGTTAGGAGATTCACTGTGTGTTCCTTAACAGCTGAAGTACTGTGCTAGGCACTGAGAGAAGACAAGATGAGAAAAACAAAATTCCCTTCCCTTAAGGAACGTCTTATCCTGCAGCTAAGACCAAAATGGAAGTCAATACAAAACAAGGAAGCATTTAAGGAGTATAAGAGATGCCAAGCACTGTATCTGACTGGGAGAGCAGCTATCACCATGTGAGGGGAAAAAAAATGCTCACAAAGTAGGCAGAAATTGAACTATGGCTTTAGAGAAGGAATGAGAATTAATTAGAGAGAAAATCAGGGAGAGTATCCCTGGCAGAAGAGAGTTCACAAGAGAAAGTGTAGAAAGAAGAAAGGTCAGCATATATTCCCAGAACACTGCAGTTGTGGGGTAGGGGTGATGAGGGAGAGGTATGTGCAGGTTCATGCTCCCTCTGATGTCCTAGGCTGCTGGGCATCAGATCAAAGAACACGACCTGCTCAATAGTGAGCTACCTGCTGCCAATTGAGTTATTTGTCACATGTGGTTCACCTCACCACATTCCCTACCCCCACCTGGCAATCTTCCCATTTTGCTTTATGAATGAGTAAAGGTATGTTTTCACAGGCAACTATTAAAACTATTTCAATAGAAACTTTTTTTAAAAAAAACTCATCTAAGAGATTTGACTCTTATAAACACTTGCTTTAATGTAGTTTTCTTATTCTCATGTATTGGGAAATGGTAAACACAAGGTGGATAGCATAAAAGCCTGAGTTCTTGGCAGAGAGACATGAGCTTGAGTTTGGTCTGTGAAGCTATCCAAGAAGTGCATAACAGGTCCCAAGTGCAAGCCTCTGCAGGTGCCCTTCCACTGGGATGAGCTCTTGGCTTGGAAGAAAGAGCACCAGAACAAGACCTAGGGGGTCCTAGGATCCCATCCCAGACCCAACAGAACTCTCTGTGTAGTTTTCTACAAGTCACTTTGTGCCTCTGTGCCTCCATTTCCTTCTCCCCAAAATGAAGTCTCAATGATATCAAAGGCAATATATTTAGGTAGAAAGGTGAAGAGCTTTAATGTCAAACAAAAAGCATTCAAATAAATCTTTAGCTTTGACCCTTGTGAAGGCATGATTTGGGACAAGTTACTTAGCGTTTGATATCCTCACTTTCCTCCCGTGTAAAAGAAAAAAAAAGTTACCTGCCTGAGGTTGCTACAAGAAATAAATGAGATACTGCATGTAAAAATGCCCAACAGAGTACCTAGAAAGTAGTTAGTGCCTGCTGCCTCCTTCCCTAGCCTTTGAAATAGTCCTTTGAGTTATAACATTCTATGTTTGCATCAAAGTAATGTTTCCACATTAGCACAGAGTCTGAGATCATAGCAGGGGTAGAAACTATGAGACACAAATCCAAGCAAACATTTTCATCAGAGGGCCAACAGATGATTCAGTTAACCAGTCAAATCTTCTGATTTAGGATTCACTTTCTTCTGTACCAGTGTTTCCTAAACATGCTTGTTAAAAACATTCTAGGGCCATCATCTGGAGATTCCAAAGCAGCAAGTCTTGAGAGAGACCTGGGAATCTGAATATTTAACTGGCACTAGGGAGAATGTTTCAAAGGGGCAAACCTGAGAAACAGCATTTTATCTGGTTCCTCTCGAACTCTCAGCCCCCTACTTCCCTGCTGTCTGGCCTACTGTGGCTGTTGGCTTCACTGCCTGCCACTGGCACCCATGTGCTTCCTAGAATTTGTCCCGTTTCTACATCGGCTCTGCCACTTGCTAGCCAGCTCAGTGCATTTGGGGATTGACGTTGCAGCATCTGCATTACGAAAAGCTTGGCTACTCCTCCTTCCCTCTGTAGAGATTTTTTAAATGTTTGTGCCTTTGTTAAGCCTGAGCCCAGGAAGAGGTTTAGCATGTCAGTTTTCCCCTTTGTAGCAATTTGGGTTGAAGATAGATTTGGAAAGGAAATTGGAATTAAAGGCTAAAGAAAGCAGTCAGCTCTCAAATGTCCACATTTTCCATTAGTGCCATTAGCAGAAACTTCCAGCATCTGTCAGGGTCTTTCAAGCTTCTTCAGCTCATGGTGCTGCTAAAGAGCTGACCTATCTAATTGGTGAACTTTGGGAAATGTTCATATATGCCTGTCACGCCCATGAAAATGCAGAGCTCAGGCTACCCACTGTCACAAAGTAAGATGTACCCCAAATTTAGCCTGCCCAGTGTTCTTCCTAAGTGCCCTCCAGGAAGACAGCACACAGCATTGCTGCAGCCTTTCGCATGGCTCACAGAACAGACAGGTACCTAAGGAGCTTCCCACCCTTCTCCACTCATGAAGGAACCTCTCTTTCCCTGAGCCCCCCTCCACCCCCTTTCCACCTGACCTCTCTCTCAAATTCTTTCTACCCGAGACTCTGATTCTAACCTTGTTCCCAATCAGTAGGACTTCAAGAAGTCCTGCCCTAGGGCATAAGGACACATGATGCACCTCTGAGCCAATGTGGCCAGCATCCTGCCCAGTTTTTCCCAGCTATGGTCCAGCTAATCTGAGATCAGGTGTTGGCCCTGTTCCTGTATTCAGGGATTAGTCTTGGGTTTGGCCTTATACCTGAGGATAAGGGTGCAGTTTGTTAGACCCCTCACCTCAGCCATCTCCCAGGTCGCTGTAGTCCTCTGCCTGTCTACCCATATATTCCACCTTCCTCTCATCAGGTCTTCCTGCCCTAGACATGGAGCTCCACCTTCCTGGGCTTCTTCCCACACCTGCAGCTGGCTCCAATTCCAGCACTGGCTTCTAGTCTCCAGATCTCTGATCAGAGGCTGACAGACAGTTTTGAGTCCCAGATACACAAGGAGGTATAATAAAATCCCCAGGAGAGGATATCTCCGCTTGCACTCATGAGGATGTGTGTGCCCCTCTGTGAAGTATCTCAGAAACCCACATTTCAAAAGGAATATTTTGATCCAGCTTGTGTTGCTTCTACAGGCCTGTGTGCTAAAAAGGAAAGGCTACATTAGTTCATCAATTCAGGCTCACCGAGAAGGAGACATCAAGCTGAGATTCGAGGCCGGGCAAGGTGGCTCACGCCTGTAATCCCAGCACTTTGAGGGGCTGAGGTGGGCGGATCACCTGAGGTCAGGAGTCTAAAAGCAGCCTGGTCAACATGGTGAAACCCTGTCTCAACTAAAAATACAAAAATTAGCCAGGCATGGTGGCACGTGCCTGTAACCACAGCTACTCAGGAAGCTGGAGCAGGAGAATCACTGGAATCCGGGAGGTGGAGCTTGCAGTGAGCAGAGATTACATCACTGCACTCTAGCTGGATGACAGAGTGAGACTCCAACTCAAAAAAAAAAAAAATGGGATTAGAAATGAAATGAAAGACAGTTGTTAGGAGAAGATGCAGAAAAAGGTGAAGAGAGCCTCAGACAATGATGCAGTACTGACACTATGCAAGGAGAGAGGACAGGAAGGACGGTTGGCTAGAAAGAGTTTCAGACTGCAGACCAGTTCCAAGAAAGGCTCAGCCAAGTCAGTAGGGAACCCTTGAACCAGAGATGAGAGCAGAGAGCATCTCACCAGAATGGTCCTGCCTTAGCAAAATAAAAATGAAACAAAAGGGAACTGGGCAAGTATCTTAGAAAAAGGTTTGGAGACTCATTCATTTCATAGCCAGTATTTAGAGAAGGGAACAACAAGGACTAGAGAAGGTGGTGGTTGTCCAAGAGAAGAAGAAAGCAGCCTGGACTCAGACCTGAGCCTCAGGAAGAAGGACCAGGAGCATCTAGGAAGGCAGCTGCTATCCACAAAGCAGACCAGGGCCTAAAATGGCATTGAAGTTTCCCAGGATGCAGTGAGCACACCACCAAGCTAGAGACCTGGTAAAAGTCACATAAGTGTCATTAGCCTTTGACCCGGCCTGTAGGCTGGATCAAGAAGGCCTAGGCCCCTGACCCAAGCTTGTTGGGCCTCATCTATGGCAACCAAGGGCAAAGCACAAAGGCCAACACAAAGGCCACATAACTTGACTCTGAAGCAAAAGCCTTCTCTCACTTGTTTTTCCTGATCTCCCTGAACCCACCCCACTCAAGAGGACGAATTTCTTAATTAAGATTTTCAGATTGATAACCTTCAAGTTCATTAAAGACTCGCCTCCCTCTCTGTTATTGATTGAGTCAAGCTTTGAGAAGGAGGGTGACCTGGAGGCCCAAGCTCGAAAGTCTCATTCTGCCAGGAAGCGGCAGAAGGCATTGATGGACTTGTTGGACTTCAGCAGCTGGGGGAGAAGCACATCCTTGTCCACATCCTCCTCAGACACCAGCTGGGCCATGATCTGTGTGGCAGTCCAATCCTGAGTTTGCAGTCCCTGCTGAGCACTAGTCTAGGCAATGGGCTATCCCCAGGCCATTGTGAACCCAGTGGGAGAAAGAACTGCCTATGCTCTTAGGCGAGCTGCTACTGTGGCTTCTTGCCCGGGGCACAGCTTCTTGCTGTCCACTGCTACCCCTAGCAGGCGGCTTGTCTTCACGCTTGAAACCAATCTGCATTCTCCAGGGAGTCTGTGCTACACAGGAGAAATCAGCTGAGGGGCAGTTGTGAGGGGAGGAAGGACACACAGTGGAGGCTGGGACAGGGCTGCGGCACACTGGAGTATGGGGCTAAGGGGGCTGGGTGGAGTGCACCGAGGTACAGGACTGGGGAGGAGTGAATCCACCATGTATGGGGTTGGGGGTAAAGGTGGAGGGGTGATCTGTTCCTGACATTTTTAATGATGCATTTTGTAACATTTGATACATATGGAAGTATAGATGTGATTGCGTGTGTGTGGGTTTATATAATGTGTATGCATATAAAACAAATACTCATGAGTTCACCATCCAAACTAAGAATTGCAACATAAGCCTCTAACACATTTTTCCCTCCATTATAAAACAGTTTTTAAAATTGTTTCTGTTAAATATTGAGTAAATACTAAAGAATAATTACAAAGAAAAATAACGCAAGTAACATCTGTGTGCCCTGTATTCCTCTCCCTAATTCTGTTTGTGACTATTTGCTGTCACCTGGGAATGTGATTCTCAGAACATGTCCTAGGTGAAAGTGTTCTAGATTTAGAGTATTTAGAACATACTTCATACTATGTACTTCATAGCATAACACCTACTTAAAGTTAAAAGTATTTACTTAATTTGGCCTTCTTTTTCTCAATTAAAAGAAGTTATTACTTTGAGCAAAGAAGAGGTGGAAGATAAAGCAATATTTAAAACAACTATTTTGTGGAAGTCAAAGATCATCTTCTATTTTTCCATGTGTCTCTAGAGCAGCATGGTGCCTAATGAGCAATGGACTCTCCATGGGAATAAGCACGCTGAAGTTGATATATATATATATAAATTGAATCTATAAATCAATTTGGAGAAAACAGACATGTTTGCAGTGTGTTGTCTCTTTATCCATGAACATGATATATCTCTTAATTTACTAAGCTCTCTTTTAAAATATTTTCACTAAATGTTATGAATTCAATAGTAGCCTTGTTCATAATAGCAAATAAATTGAAAATAACCCAAATACCCATTGATAGGAAAATAAATAAAGTTTGATATATTTATACAATGAAATTCTATACATTGGCAAAAATAAATGAACTAAAGCCACACACATCAACAGGGGTGATACTAAAAACAATTTTCAGAAAAACACATGCCATATAAAAAGTTTTTATAAGCACAGAAAAGGAACCTGAATGATATATTGTTTAGAAATACAAAACTGTCTAGCAAAACCTTAAGGAAAGCCAACTGGGCTTTGAATGATGGACTAGGTTATTCAGACCAACGCTTTCATTGAAGACAGATAAAAAGAAGTGGTGAAATGTTTTTGAATTTCTTTAAGCATCAGAGAACCAACAAGACATTATAAAACTTATCAGACCAAGATCTAGGAAGAAGACAGGAATCCAGGAAGGTGAGCCCCACAGTTGGCACTGCTTTTGTCCTGTGGACATTTATCAATCTGGAAGTGATAACTGAAAGACAGAGTTATGCTTTGGAGATGGCTTAAAGGACAAAGTGCAAAGATCACAATCTAAGGTAGTAGAGAGTGAGGATCTTAGAAAACAACCTCCCATTTTGTACCCTGAATGTTTGCATCTTAGAAAAGAGAATAAACTCAAAAGAAACAAGTCTTTCCATGGACTGTATACCACCTTCAAGCTATCTGGGTAACAGAGAAAATATCAAGTCCTGAACTACGATTAAGATGAATTCAAATTGGTAGCTCTCCCCCATACTATCATAATCTAACTAAATATTTTTTAAAATACTCCTTAGAGAAAGACAAACTCTTCCTGGGTCTCAAATTATTTCTAAAAATAATAGTTTGATAACAGGATAAGTCACATGATTAAAGATAATCAGGCACACAAGAAGAAAAGATGCTATGAGATGGAACCAGCAAAACTAATAGGTAATATAGGGGACGAGGCAGACAAATATGCCCAAATAGACCCCTCTGGAGATCCCCCTGCAGGAAAAACAAGTTAAACAACTATCCACATACAAAAAAACCACCTTTCTGAGAATCAAAAGTCAGGTGAGCAATTACAGTGTCTAGTTTTAAATTTATATCAAGGAAAGAGGCACTGAAGAGTGTAAGAAAGAGAATTCTGAATCACGTACATCACATGACCCCTATCAGCAGCCACATGGCACGGAGAGAGAATCTTGTGTGCTTGGGGGAGGGAGAGCAAAGTAACTGTGGGACTTTGCATTGGAACCCAGTGCTGCCCTGTCACAGCAGAAAGCAACATGGGACAGAATTCAGCCAGCGCACATGGAGTGAACATTTAGACCAGCCCTAGCCAGAGGCAAGTTGTTAATCGTAGTAGTCAAAGCCTGAGTTCTGGCAAGCCCCACCACCATGGGCTAAAGTGCTCTAGGGTCCTGAAATAAACTTAAAAGGCAATCTGGGCCACAAGAAGGGCAATTCCTGGGAAAGTCCTGGTGGTGTGCTGGGCTTGGAGCCAGCGGGCTTAGGGTGCATGTGACTTAGTAAGACACCAGCTAGGGTAGCCAAGGGAGTGCTTGTGTCACCCTTCCCCCAACTCCAGGCAGCACAGCTCACAAGTCCAGGAGAGACACTTTTCTTCTGTCTGAGGACAGGAGGGGAGACAGTAAAAAAGACTATCTTCCAACTTGGATACCAGCTCAGTCATAGTAGAATAGGGCACCAGACAGAGTCCTGAGGCCCCTACTTCAGGCCCTAGCTCCGGGATGGCATTACTGGACACACCCTAGGCCAGAATGGAACTCACTACCTTGAAGGAAATGTCCTAGTTCTGGCAAGATTAATCACCTGCTGACTAAAGAGCCCTAGGGCCCTGAATAATCAGTAGTGGTAGCCAGGCAGGACTCACCACGGGCCTCAGGTGAGACTCAGAGCCATGCTGGCTTCAGGTGTGACCCAGCATATTCCCAGCTGTGGTGGCTACAGGAAAAGACTTATTTTGCTTGAGGAAAGAAGAGGGAAGAGTAAAGGGAACTTCATCTTGGAGTTTGGGTACCAGCTTAGCCTCACTGGGATAGAGTGACAACTAGGTTCCTGCTGTCCCTGATTCCAGGTCTTGGCGCCTGGATGGCATTTCTGGACCTTCCCTGGGCCAGAGAGAAGCCCACTGCCCTAAAGGGAGAGACTCATGGCTGGCAGCATTCACCATAAGCTGACTGAAGAGCTCTTAGGCCTTGAGAGAACATTGGCAGTAGCCAGCCAGTACTCACCACAGGCCTGGGGTGGTGGGGGCCACAGGGAGAGACTCCTCTCTTTAAGTAATGGAGAGGGAAGACTAAGAAGGACTTTGTCTCATGGCTTGGGGGCCAGCTCAGCCATAGTAGAATAGAAAACCGGGTAGATTTGTAAGGTTCCTGACACCAGACCCTGGCTCCCAGGTGGCATCTCTGGACTCTCCCAAGACCAGGGAGAACTCATTGCCCTAAGCAGAAGGACATAAGCCTGGCAGTATTTACCACCTGATGCTTGTAGAGCTTTTGGGCCTTGAGTGAACCAGGCAGTGGTCACCACAGGCCTGCGGTGAGACCCAGTTCTCTGCTAGCTTTGGGTCTGATCCAGTGCACTACCAGTGGTGCTGGCCACAGGGGGTGCTTGTGTCAGCACACCCCCAGCTTCAGGCAGCTCAGCACAGAGAGACAGACTCTGTTTGTTTGGGGGTGAGTAAGGGAAAAGAATAAGAGTCACTGACTGATAATCCAGAGGATTCTCATGGCTCTTACCCAAGACCACTAAGGTGATACCTATACAAGTCTGCAACAGCCACAGTGTTACTGGGATTGGGGTCCTCCCTAATGCAGATATGGCTGCAATGATCAAAGACATACATCACAACACTCAAGTCTGTCTGAATACTTAGAAAGCCTTCCCAAGAAGGATGGGTACAAACAGGCCCTGACTGCCAGCACTACAATAAATACCTAATTCTTTAATTCCCAGACATCAGTGAACATCTACAAGCATCAAGACTATCCACAGAAAACATTACCCATCACAGGAACTAAAAAAGGCACCAGGGGTCAATCCCAGAGGGGCAGAAATACGTGACTTTTCAGACAGAGAATTCAAAATAGCTGTTTTGAGGAAGCCCAGTGAAATCCAAGATAACACAGAGAAGGAATTCAGAATTCTGTCAGATAAATTTAATGGAAAGATTGAAATGACTACAAAGAATCAAGCAAAAATTTTGGAGCTGAAAACTGTAATGGGCATACTGTAAGAATGCATGAGAGTCCTTAACAACAGAATTAATCAAGTAGAAGAAAGAATTCATAAGCTTGAAACAGGCTATATGAAAATACATATTCAGAGGAGACAAAAGAAAAAGCATTCTAAAAATCATCTACAAGATCTAGAAAACAGCTTCAAAGGAGAAAATCTAAAGTTATTGGCCTTAAAGAGGAGTTAGACACAGAGATTGGGGCAGAAAGCTTATTCAAAGGAATAATATCAGAGAACTTCCCAAACCTAGAGAAAGATATCAACATTCAAGTACAAGAAAGTTATACAACACCAACCAGATTTAACCCCAAAAAAGACTGACTCAAGACATTTAATAGTCAAACTCCCAAAGGTCAAGGATAAAGGAAGGATCCTAAAAGCAGCAAGAGAAAAGAAAAAATGAATAACAGAAAAAGGAGCTCCAATATGTCTAGCAGCAGGCTTTTAAGTGGAAACCTTACAAGCCAGACACGAGTCACATGATATATGTAAAGTACTAAAGAAAAAAAACAACACTTTTACCCTGGAATAGTATATCTAGCAAAAATATCCTTCAGACATGAAGGGGAAATAAAGACTTTCCCAGACAAATGAAAATTGAAAGATTTTGTCAACACCAGAGCTGTCCTATAAGAAATGATAAAGGGAATTTTTCAATCTGAAAGAAAAGGATGTTAATGAGCAATAAGAAATCATCTGAAGGTACAAAGCTACTGGTAACAGTAAGTAAACAGATAAAGACAGACTATTATAACATAGTAATTGTGATGTATAAACTATTTATATCTTGAGTGGGAAGATTAAAAATGAACTTATCAAAAATAATAACTACAAATTGTCAAGATATAGACAGTAAAATAAGATGTATATAAACAAAAAGTTGAAAAGCAGGGGAGATGATGTTAAAGTATAAAGGTTTTGTTACTTTTGTCTTTGCTTGTTTGTCTGTTTTTGCAATGAGAGTTAAGTTGTCATCAGTTTAAAATAATAGGTTATAAGATGTTATTTGCAAACCTCATGATAACTTTAAATCAAAAAACCTACAACAGATACAAAAAACACATACAAAGCAAGAAATTAAAGATACCACCAGAGAAAATCCCTTTCACAAAAAGGAAGAGGAAGGAAGGAAGGAAGGAAACAGGAAACAAATAACAAAAATGAATGTAGTAAGTTTATGCTTATCAATAATAACATTGAATGTAAATGGACTAAACTCTCTAATCAAAGCACAGAGTGGCTAAATAGATTTTAAAAACAAGACCCAATGACCTGTTGTCTACAAGAAACATGCTTCACCTACAAAGACACACATGGGCTAAAAATAAGGGATGGGAAAAGATATTCCATGCCAATGAAAACCAAAAAAAAAAAAAAAAAAAGCAGTAGTAGCTGTATCAGATAAAATAAATTTCAAGACAAAACTACAATAAGAGACAAAGAGGGCATTATGTAATGATAAAGGGGTCAATTCAACAAGAGGAAAAAAAGTTGTAAACATATATGCACCCAGCACTGGAGTGCTCAGATATATAAAAGCAAATATTATTAGAGCTAAAAAGAGAGATCAACCCCAATACAACATGGAGACTTCAATACCCCACTTTCAGTATTAGACTGATCATCCAGACAGAAAATCAACCAAGGAATATTGGACCTAATCTGCACTATAAACCACATAAACCTAATAGATATTTACAGAATATTTTAACCAATGGCTGCAGAATACACATTCTTCTCCTTAGGACATGGATCAATCTCAAGGATAGACTATATGTTAGGCCACAAAACAAATCTTAAAACGTTCAGAAAACTGAAATTATATCAAGTATTTTCTCTGACTACAATGGAATGAAACCAGTTATCGATAACAAGAGATACTTTGAGAACTATACAAATACCTGGAGATTAAACAATATGCTCCTGAATGACTAGTGAGTCAGTGAAGAAATTAAGAAGAAAATTTAAAAATTTCTTAAAACAAACAAAAATGGAAACACAACATACCAAAATCTATCGAATACAGCAAAAGCAGTACCAAGAACAACATTCACAGCAATAACCACTTTCATCAATAAAAGCAGAAAAACTTTTAATAAACAACTGAATGATGCATCTTTAAAAACTAGAAAAACAAAAGCAAACTAAACCTAAAATTAGTAGGAGAAAAGAAATAATAAAGATCAGAGCAGAAATAAACATAATTGAAACAAAAAAATACAAAAGATTAATGAAATGAAATGTTGGTTTTTTTAAAAAAAATAAACAAAATTGACAAATCTTTAGTGAGACTAAGCAAAAAAGAGAGAAGACCCAACTGATACCACAAAAATTCAAAGTATCATTAGTGGCTACTATGAGCAACTATATGCCAATAAATTGGAAAATCTGGAAGAAACTGATAAATTCCTAGACACATACAACCTACCAACATTGAACCATGAAAAAATCCAAAACCTGAATAGACCAATAACAAGTAACAAGATCAAAACCAAAATAAAAAGTCTCCCAGTAAAGAAAAGCCTGGGACCTGATGGCTTCACTACTAAAATCTACCAAATATTTAAAGAATTACTACCAAACCTAATAAAACTATTCCAAAAAACAGAGAAGGGAATACTTCCAAACTAATTCTATGATGCCAGTATTACCCTGATACTAAACTAGACAAAGACACGTTTAAAAAAAAAAAAACTACAGGCCAATATCTCTGCTAAATATTTATGCAAAAATTCTCAACAGAAGACTAGCAAACCAAATTCATTAATACATTAAACCCAGGCATTTAGGAGGCTGAGACGGGCATATCACAAAGTCAGGAGATCGAGACCATCCTGGCTAACACAGTGAAACCCAGTCTCTACTAAAAATACAAAAAAATTAGGCAGGCGTGATAGTGGGTGTCCCAGCTACTCAGAAGGCTGAAGCAGGAGAATGGCATGAACCCGGGAGGCAGAGCTTGCAGTGAGCCAAGATCACGCCACTGCACTCCAGCCTGGGCAACAGAGCGAGACTCCATCTCAAAATAAACAAATAAATAAAAATAAAAACAACACATTAAAAGGACCATTCATCATGACCTAGAAGGATTCATCCCAGGGATACAATGATGGTTCAACACATATGCAAATCAATCAGTGTGATATATCATATCAACAGAATAAAGGACAAACTTTATGATTTCAATTGATGGTGAGAAAAGTATTCGATAAAATTCAACATTCCTTTATGATAAAAACCCTGAAAAAAACTGAGTATAGCAGAAACATACCTCAACACAATAAAAGCCATAGACAATTGACCCACAGCTAGTATCACACTGAATAGGAAAAAACTGAAAATCTTTCCACGAAGATGTGAAACAAGACAAGAATGCCCTCTTTCACCAGCGTTATTCAACATAGTATGGGAAGTCATAGCTAGAGAAATCAGACAAGAGAAAGAATGAAAAGGCATCCAAATTGGAAGGGAAGTCAAATTATTCTTGTTTGCAGATGACATAATCTTATATTTGGAAAAACCTAAAGACTCCACCAAGAAAAAACCTTGGAACTGGTAAGTTCAGTAAAGTTGCGAAACACAAAATCAGCATACAAAAATCAGCAGCATTTCTGGCCGGGCACAGTGCCTCATGCCAGTAATCTTGGCACTCTGAGAGGCCGAGAAGGGCAGATGGCTTGAGTCCAGGCATTAGAGACCAGCCTGTGCAATATGATGAAACCCTGTCTCTATAAAAAATACAAAAATTAGCCATTAGCCAGGCATGGTGGCACACGCCTATAGTCCCAGCTACCTGGGAGGCTGAGGTGGGAGGATTGCTTGACCCAAGGAGGTGAAGGTTGCACTGAGCTGAGATCACACCACTGCACTCCAGCCTGGGTGACAGAGCAGGATCCTGTCTCAAAACAAAACAAAGCAAAACAAAAAGCATTTCTATAGGCCAACAGTGAACAATCTGAAAAAAATACATGGGAAGTGGTCAAGATGGCCAACTAGAAGCAGCTAGGGTGAGTGGCTCTCACAGAGAAGAATGAAAGGGTGCATAAATACAGTACCTTCAACTGAAACACCCAGGTACTCACACTGAGACTAATCAAGGAAACAACTCGACCCATGGAGAACAGAAAAAAACAAAGCAGGATGATGGCATACCCAGGAGCCTGTGGAACCTCCCCTACCCAGGAAGCAGTGAGTGAATGTGTGACCCCAGAAAACCATGCTTTTCCCATAGAGCTTTACAACTCTTGGGTCAGGAGAACCCCTCATAAACCGACTCCACCAGGGCCTACAGTCTGACACAGAGAGATATGTGGAGTCTTGGCAGAGCAGTCACTCAGGCAAGCATGGAGACCCAGGAGTTTTAGATACTTCAGCAAAAATAACTGAAACTCTGGCAAAGCAGGAGATTACATCCCATACATATCCCAAGGAAAGAGACTGAATCCATGGCACCAAGCGGCAACAGTCTGCAGGCCCCACTCCCATGGCACCTTACAGGGCTTGAAATTCCAGCCAGCCACTGGCAGCAGTGTTGCACCTACCTTGGATAGAGTGAGTTCCCAGTGGAAGGGACAGGTGACAATCTTTGCTGTTTGGGCTACTTGGTCCTTCCACCCCATGGACCCTTCTACCCTGTGAGCTTTGAAGAATCCAAATCAACCAGCACAGCACAGCTGCTCTACTAAAATGTGACCAGATTGCTTCTTTAGGCAAGTCCCCAAATCCATTCCTACTCACTGGTCAGGACCTCCCAACCCTCACTGGAGAATGTCCCAGGGTCTACCTGGTCCCAACCAGGGTCTATAGCCACTTCATGCAGGTGTCTTTAGGCCAGTAATAGGTCTATACCTTCCTGGGACAGAGCTCCCAAAGAAAGAGGCAGGCTGCCATCTTTGCTGTTTCACAGCCTTCATTGGTGATACCTCCAGGTACTGGAAAATCCAAGGTGACTAGAAACTGGAGCATACCCCTAGAAACTAGAGCAGACCCCAGACAGCAGCCCTACAGAAAAGTGGCAGATTGTTAAAAGAAAAAAAAAAATCCAAAGTTCAGCAACTTCAAAGAGTTATGATAGATAAGCCCACAAAGATGAGGAAAAAAAATCAGTTCAAGAACACTAAAAACTAAAAAAAACAGTACCCTCTTTCCTCCAAATAACCCACATCACCTCTCCAGCAGTGGTTTAGAACTAGGCTGAGGCTGAGATGACTGAAATGACAGTAGAATTAGAATATGGATAGGAATGAGCTTCACTAAGCTAAAGGAGGATATTGTAACCCAATGCAAGGAAGCTAAAAATTATGATAAAACATTTCAGGAGCTGATAGACAAAATAGCCAGTATATAGAAGGACATAACTGACCTGATAGAGATGAAAAACACACTACAAGAATTCCATAATGCAATAATAAGTATTAATAGCAGAATAGACCAGGCAGAGGAAAGAATTTCGGAACTTGAAGACTAGTTTTCTGAAATAAGAAGGCAGACAAAATTAGAGAAAAAAGAATGAAAAGGAACAAGCAAAACCATCAAGAAATACAAAATTATGTAAAGAGACTGAATCTAAAACTGATGGTGTACCTGAAAGAGATGGAGAGAATGGAACCAATTTGGAAAACATATTTTATGGTATCATCCATGAAAACTTCCCCAACCTACAAGACAGGCCAATATTCAAATTCAAGAAATCCAGAGACCAGTAAGATACTTCATGATAAGATCATTCCTAAGACACATAGCAAACAGATTCTCCAAGGTTGAAATGAAAGAAAAAACGCTAAAGACAGAGAGAAAGGTCAGGTCACCTAAAAAGAAAAGTCCATCAGAAAACAGTGAACCTCTCAGCTGAAACCCTACAGCCAAAAGAAATTAAGTGCCGATATTCAACATTCCTAAAGAAAATAAATGCAAATCAAGAATTTTATATCCAGTCAAACTAAGCTTTATCAGTGAAGAAGAAATAAGATTCTTTTCAGAGAAGCAAGTGCTGAGAGAATTTGTTACCACCAGACCTGCCTTACAAGAGCTCCTGAAGGAAGTACTATGGGAAGGAAAGACTATTACCAGCCACTACAAAAACACACTGAAGTACACAGACCAGTGACACTATAAAGCAACAACATAAACAAGCCAGCATAATAACCAGCTAGCATCATGATGACAGGATCAAATCCACACATATCAATACTCACCTTAAATGTAAATGAGCTAAATGCCCCAATTAAATAATACAGAATGGCAAGCTGCATAAAGAACCAAAACCCATTGGTATGCTATTTTCAAGAGACCCATCTCACATGCAATGACACATATAGGCTCAAAATAAAGGGATACAGAAAAACCTACCAAGCAAACAGAAAACAGAAAAAGGCAGGGGTTGCAATCCTAGTTTCTGACAAGAGAGACTTTAAACCAACAAAGATCAAAAAAGACAAAGAAGGGCATTAAATAAAGGTAAAGGGTTCAATTCAACAAGAAGATCTAATTATCCTAAATATATATACACTCAATGCAGGAGCACCCAGATTCATAAAGCAAGTTCTTAGAGACCTTCAAAGAGACCTGCACTTCCACATAATAATGGTGGGGGACTGTAATACCACATTGACAATATTAGACAGATCATTGAGACAGAAAATTAACGAAGATATTCAGGACCTGAACTCAGCACTGAAATAAATAGATAGATATCTACAGAACTCTCCACCTCAAAACAACAGGATATACATTCTTCTCATCATCACATGGCACTTACTCTAAAATGGATCACATAAACAGAAGTAAAACACTCCTCAGCAAATGCAAAAGGACTGAAATTATAACAGTCCCTTGGATAGTGAAATAAAAATAAAAATCAAGACCAAGAAATTCACTCAAAACCATACAATCACATGGAAATTGAATAACCTGCTCTTGAATGACTCTTGAGTAAATAATGAAACTAAGGCAGAAATCCAGAAGTTCTTTGAAACTAATGAACAAAGATACAACATACCAGAATCTCTGGGACACAGCTTAGGCAGTGTTAAGAAGGAAATTTATAACACTAAATGCCCATATCAGAAAGTGAGAAAGATCTCAAGTTAACAACCTAACTTCACAACTAAAAGAACTAGAGAACCAAGAGCAAACAAACTCCAAAGCTAGAAGAAGACAAGAAATAACCAAGACCAGAACTGAACTGAAGGAGATAAAGACACAAAAAAAATTGAAAAAATCAATGAATTCAGAAGGTAGATTTTTGAAAAAAATAATAAAATAGATAGAACACTAGCTAAACTAATAAAAAAGAAAATAAAGAAGATTCAGATGAACACAATCAGAAACAATAAGGGGGATATTACCAGTTGAACTCACAGAAATGCAAACAACCATCAGAGAATATTATAAATACTTCTATGCATACAAACTAGAAAATTTAGAAGAAATGGATAAATTCCTGGACACATACATCCTTCCAAGACTGAATGAGAAAGAAACTGAATCTCTGAACAGACCAGTAATGAGCTCTGAAATTGAGGTGGTAATAAACAGTTTACCAACAACAACAACAACAAAACCCAGGACCAGACCAATTCACAGCTAAATTCTACCACATGTACAAAGAACAGTTGGTACCATTCCTACTGAAACTATTTCAAAAGATTGAAGACAAGGGACTCCTCCTTAACTCATTCTATGAGGCCAGCATCATCCTGATACCAAAACCTAGCAGAGATACAAACAACAACAAACAAAAAACTTCAGGCCAATATCCTTGATGAACATTGATGCAAAAATCGTCAATAAAATCCTGGCACACTGAATCAAGCAACACATCCAAAAATGAATCCACAGCAATCAAGTAGGCTTCATCCCTAGGTTGCAAGGTTGGTTCAATATGCAAGTTAATAAATATGATTCATCACATAAACTGAGCTAAAAGCAAAAACCACATAATTATCACAATAGAGGCAGAGGAGTCTTTTGATAAAATTCAACATTGATTCATGTTAAAAACTCTCAATAAACTAGGTATTGAAGGAACATACCTCAAAATAATAAGAATCATCCATGAAAAACCCACAGCCAGAACACTATACTGAATGGGCAATAGCTGGAAGCATTCTCCTTGAAAGGCAGCACAAGACAAGGATGCCCTCTCTCACCACTCCTATTCAACATAGTATTGAAAGTCCTGGCCAGAGAAATAAGGCAAGAGAAAGAAATAAAGGGCATTCAAATAGGAAGAGAGGAAGTCAAATTATCTTTGTTTGCAGATGACATAATCCTATATCTAGGAAACCCCATTGTCTCAGTTCAAAAGCTTCTTAAGCTGATAAATAACCTAGGCAAAGTTTCAGGATACAAAATCAATGTGCAAAAATCACTAGCATTCCTATACACCAAGACTCAAGCCAAGAGCCAAATCACAAATGAACTCTCATTCACAATTGTCACAAAAAGAATAAAATACCTAGGAATATAGCTAACTAGGGAGATGAAAGATCTCTACAAGGAAACTACAAACCACTGTTCAAAGAAATCATCAATGACACAAACAAATGGAAAAACATGCCATGCTCATGGATAGGAAGAATGAACATCATGAAAATGGCTACACTGCCCAAAGCAATTCATAGATTCAATGCTATTCCCATCAAGCTACCACTGGCTTTCTATACAGAATTAGAGAAACCAGTTTAAATTTCATATGGAACCAAAAAAGAGCTCATATAGCCAAGACAATCCTAAGCAAAAAGAACAAAGCTGGAGGCATCACGCTACCTGACTTCAAATTATACTACAAGGCTACAGTGACCAAAACAACATGATACTGGTACAAAAACAGATATCTAGACCAATAGAACAGAACAGAGGCCTCAGAAATAACACCACATATCTACAACCATCTGCTCTTCAACAAACCTGACAAAAACAAGCAATGGAGAAAAGATTCCCTATTTAATAAATGGTGCTTGGAAAATTCACTAGCCATAAGCAGAAAACAAAAACTGGACCCCTTCTTTACACCTTATACAAAAATTAATTCATGATGGATTAAAGACTTAAATATAAAACCTAAAATAATAAACACCCTCGAAGAAAACCTAGGCAATACCATTCAGGACATAGACATAGGCAAAGACCTCCTGGCTAAAACACAAAATGCAACTGCAACAAAAGCCAAAATTGACAAATCGGATCTAATTAAACCAAAGAGCTTCTCCACAGCAAAAGAAACTATCGTCAGAGTAAACAGGCAACCTACAGAATGGGAGAAAAGTTTTGCAATCTATTCATCTAACAAACGGCTAATATCCAGAATCTACAAGGAACTTAAACAAATTTACAAGAAAAAACCACCCCATCAAAAAGTGGGCAAAGGATATGAACAGACACTTCTCAAAAGAAGACATTTATGCAGCCAACAAACATACGAAAAAAAACTTATCGTAACTGGTCATTAGAGAAATGCTAATCAAAACCACAATGAGATACCATCTCACGCCAGTTACAATGGCAATTATTAAAAAGTCAGGAAACAACAGGTGCTGGAGAGGATGTAGAGAAATTGGAACACTTTTACACTGTTGGTGGGATACTAAACTAGTTCAACCATTGTGGAAAACAGTGTGGCGATTCCTCAAGGATCTGGAACCAGAAATACCATTTGACCCAGCAATCCCATTACTGGGTATATACCCAGAGGATTATAAATCAAGGGTAGAACCAGAAATACCATTTGACCCAGCAATCCCATTACTGGGTATATACCCAAAGGATTATAAATTATTCTACTATAAGACACATGCACATGTTTATTGTGGCACTATTTACAATAGCAAAGACTTGGAACCAACCCAAATGCCCATCAGTGACAGACTGGAGAAAGAAAATGTGGCACAGATACACCATGGAATACTGTGCAGCCATAAAAAAAAATGAGTTCAGGTCCTTTGCAGGGACATGACTGAAGCTGAAAACCATCATTCTCAGCAAACTAACACAGGAACAAAAAAATCAAACACCACAGGTTCTCACTCATAAGTGGGATTTGAACAATGCGAACACATGGACACAGGGAGGGGAACATCACACACTGGGGCCTATTGGGGGTTGGGGAACAAGGGGAGGGAGAGCATTAGGGCAAATACCTAATGTATGTGGGGCTTAAAACCTAGATGGTGGTTTAAAAGGTGCAGCAAACCACCATAGCATATGTATATCTATGTAATAAACCTGCATGTTCTGCACATGTATCCCAGAACCTAGAGTAAATTAAAAAAAAAAAAAACTCTCTGAATGCTTGGGGAGACTGATTTGAGTTATTAAAAATTCCAGTCTCCTATTAAAAAATTTAAAAAATTTAAAGAAATCATTACAAAGCATTTAAAATTTTAAAAGGAAAGTGGATAAAGATTCAGCTTATTTTGTGTTGTTTCACTTGCATTTAGATCCTATCTTTTCTTTTTTTGTAGATGCTTGTTTGGCAAGTTATGAGTGGATTAACATATTTTATGATAGCATGGGACTGCCACAGTTATGTCCTCTGTTAGTTTCAGAGTCAGAGCCTATTGTGTACAGCCAAAGGCTTAGGCTGATTCCAAATAGAATAAAAAGGAGTCACTTTCAGAGCACATTAAGACATCTAACATTTGAGAAAGTTCGTTGGCATTGTCAACTACCCTCTCATTAAATTCTATCCTAGGCAAAGCAGTACCACCAGGAAATAATACCAAAAAAACACATTTCCTTCATCCCTCTGAGAGTTTCATTTACTTAGTTATGATTAACCCTTGGCCTTTCCTTTCACTGAAGATGAACACAGACATCACCTATTGGAGTAAGTGAAAATGGATGTCCTAAATACTACTCAATCTACTACTCCTAGTAGTACATCCTAATACAAAAACACTCAAATGAGACCTTTACCTGACATATATCCTGATCCTGAGTAAAAGAAATTTTTTTAATTTATCATGGTCACTTGTTGATATTAGAGCATGTCTTTAAATAATATAGTTACAATGCTTAAGTTTCTGAGAGGTCAGATATCTTACCTATTTTATATCCCCAAGGGTGGGCAATTTACAAATATCAACTGAATTTTTGACTTCTTGACTCTTGTGCCTATCTCAAAGAGGCTAAAGGTAAAGGGTAAAGAAGGTATTGGAAAAGATGTTGGAGGAAGGAAAAAGTGAGAGAAGTTAGGTAAAATTAAAGAAGCAATGTAAACTACTCACTCCACAGAACTCAGGGTTGCTAAGTGCCTAACAATATAAAAGAAAAAGTCGACTTTAGGGCACTACAAAAAAAAGAGAGAGAGAGAGAAAGAAAAGAATAATAATATTAATGATAAACAAACTTCAAGTTTCCAGAGTTAGAAGAAAAAGAAAGTAGAAGATTGTTGGCCAGGGAAATGGCTCACACCTGTAATTCCAGCACTTTGGGAGGCCAAGGTGGGCGGATCATGAGGTCAGTAGATCAAGACCACCCTGGCTAACATGGTGAAACCCCATCTCTACTAAAAATATGAAAAAAAATTAGCCGGGTGTGGTGGCAGGTGCCTGTAGTCCCAGCTACTTGGCAGGCTGAGGCAGGAGAATGTCATGAACCTGGGAGGCGGAGCTTGCAGTGAGCCAAGATCACGCACTGCACTCCAGCCTGGGCAATAGAGCAAGACTCCATCACAAAAAAAAAATAGGAGATTGTTCAAATGAATAATGATAAATTCATGTGATAAAATACTATACAGCCACTAAAAATGAATAGGAAAATATTTTGTGAAATGGAAAAATATTCACAATATATTAACTGAGAAAAAAACCTAAGCTACTTATGAATGAATGATATACTGTACTGCCTTTGATTTGTTTCAAAAATAATTCATGATGGGGGAAGTGAATTAGGGTGAAAAGAAGATGGACCATGAGTCAACAATTATAAAAGTGAAGTGACTGAGTAATGGAAGATCATTATACTATCAGTCTGCTTTTATATATGTGCAAAATTCTCCACAGTAATGAAATCATGTCATTTACAGCAATATGGATGCGGATGGAGACCATTATCCTAAGTGAATTAATGTAGGAACACAAAACCAAATGCCACATGTTATTTGACTTATAAGTGGAAGCTAAACACTGGGTACTCATGGACTTAAAGACGGCAACAATTTACACTGAGAAATACTATGGGGGTGGGAGGAACAATGGTTGAAAAACTAACTACTCTGTACTATGCTCACTACCTGCATGACAGGATCAATCACACCCCAAACCTCAGTATCATGCATTATACCCATGTAAAAAACCACCACATGTACCCCCTGAATCTAAAATAAAAGTTGAAATTATTTTTAATTCTCCACAATAAAGTTTTTTAACACTATGTACTATATGAATAAATTTAAATATGGAAATACAAAATACAAAAAAGAGAAATGATATATATCAAAAAGTTAAGGGTGGTTATATCTGATCACTTTTACTATCATTCATTTATTCCTATTTTAAAAGGATTTGTACTAAATGTACATTAGTTTTGTAATAAAAACTAAAAATCTAACATAAAATGTCACTTATTTCTGTCTTCAGTCTCTGCTACTTGTCCATATTTCCTTTAAAATTCAGCATCATTCCATTTTCACCACTTTATAATAGCATTCCATTTTTCATAAGCAGAAAGTATGTATGAAACATAAAGATTATTTTTGTTTGAAGGTTGAAAAAAATTATTCAGAAACTCAATTTAGGGGCCTGCTTTAGGACATATGATTAATTTATTGCTAATTTTTCAGCAGGTTTATCTTTTAGTTCAGGGCTTCTCAATCCTGGCTATATATTAGAATCACTTGGGGGCTTTTTAAACAGACATCATTGCCCAGCCTCTATTTCCAAATATTCTGATTTAATTGGCCTAAGACAGGGCTAAGGCACTGGGCTTTTTTTTTTAAGCTCCCAGTTGATTTTAATGTTCAAGAATGGCTGAGAGCTGCTGTTTTTGCGTCTACTTTATACAATGATTCTCAAGTGTGGTCACACATTAGAGTCATTGTGGAAGCTGTAAAAAAAGAAAAAAATACTTGGGCCTAGAGCCCACTCTCAAGATTCTGATGTAATTGGTCTCAGCTGTGGCCTGGGCTTTGGAATTTTTACCCCACCCATACTTTTCTACTGACTATAAATATCTTGCATTTATTCACTGATGTTTGAGATTTATTTCTCTGCTAATAATTTGCTTCTGTTAAAAACACCTCACTAAGAAACATCCATGAAAGATCTGCAGTCCTTGACAGTACAATGAGAACAAATGTGTGTTTAATCTGTCTTTCTGATCAACATTTTGAAAAGTTTTTCATGTGGGAAAAGAGAAAAGAGTAGTAAGACAAAGAGTATATGAGGGCATGACAATATATATATACATATATATATAATTAGAAAGATGGAGAAGGCACAAGAAAGAGACACTAGGACAAAAGACTAATTTCCCCTGTTTTAAAAGTGGAAGATACAAAAAGACATGATTCCACTTATATGAGGTACTTACAGTAGTCAAAACCATAGAGACAAAAAGTAGAATGGTAATTGCCAGGGGTTATGGGAAGAATGGAATGGGGAGTTAGTGTTTAATGGAAATGCTTTCAGTTTTGCAAGATGAAAAGAGTTCTGGTGATAGACGTTGGTGATGATTGCATAACAATATGAATGTATTTACCACCACACATATACAAGCTTTAAAATGGTGTAGTAAATTATATGTTCTCAGAACCACATTTAAAACATCTCTGTGGCCCCTAATATGATGAAATTGGTCACCACATTAATCAATATTTTCAACTTTGCAAAGCACACCAAGAGACATTTCTCTGGTAATCTATTAAAGCTTAACACTGGTTTTCAATGAACACCATTAAAATCCAGAGCTTACCAGAGTTTCAGTGATTTTTCTAGTACAACATGTAGTAAGCATTTAATGTTTCATTTGCTAATTCCACTTTTCTTTCCAGAAACTCAAAGTTTTCAGTATCTTTCATTTTTTTAAGGATCTTCATTCAATTTTTTGTTACCACTTTCTCTCACCTCCACTGTTTTCCTAGTTTTCTGAACTTAAATCTATAAAACATAATGTAAGTTTTGTATTTAAAACACTAAAATGTGTTTCAATTTCAATGTGTTTCAATTTTCAATAAAATGGAAAATTTCTTCAAGCAATAAGGAAAACAATTACAGGTGACTGAGAAAATTTCCTTATATCAAACACAATTTTCGGGATCTATTTCAAAATTTAATCTTAAACTAGCTTAGTTTTTAATAATCTTTCTCCTCAACACTCTTGTCAATGTTTCCCAAATTTATCTAATGACACAGATCACTTGGGGTGCTTTTTTAAAATGTGAACTCCCAAACCCTCCCTGGAAGATTCTGATTTAGTAAGTCAAAGATGGAAGCCAGGAATCTGTAACTGCCCATGTATGGTAGGTGATTCTACATTAAGCTAAGTTTCCTGCATATAAGACAGAGGAAAACAGCAGATACAGCTTTTTCCAATTCTCCACTCCTAGGATTTGCCATCATATCCTATGGTAACCATACTAGGACTTCTCTCTCACCTCCTCTCTTTTTTTCCCCAGACTTTGGTACTTGTTCTCAGTCTTGCTATTCAAAATATACTCCTTGGCTGGGCGCAGTGGCTCAAGCCTGTAATCCCAGCACTTTGGGAGGCTGAGACGGGCGGATCACAAGGTCAGGAGATCGAGACCATCCTGGCTAACACGGTGAAACCCCGTCTCTACTAAAAATACAAAAAAAAAAACTAGCCAGGCGAAGTGGCGGGCGCCTGTAGTCCCAGCTACTCGGGAGGCTGAGGCAGGAGAATGGCATAAACCCGGGAGGCGGAGCTTTCAGTGAGCTGAGATCCTGCCACTGCACTCCAGTCTGGGCTACAGAGCGAGACTCCGTCTAAAAAAAAAAAATATATATATATATATATGTGTGTGTGTGTGTGTGTGTATATATATATATATATACACCTTGAGGAGGCAGAGCAAGATAGTCAAATAGAACCCTCCAGCAATTGCCCATCCCCTCCTGAGGAACACCAGACTGAGCAGCTATCCTTGCAAGAAAGCACCTTCATATGAACCCAAAATTCAGATGAGTGATTGCAGTATCTGGTTTTAACATAATAACAAAGAAAGAGGCATTGAAGAGGGTAGGAAGGATAGTCTTGCAGTTCCTACCCCACCCCTCCCCCAACCCCAGCCAACACAGCACAAAGGGAGAACCTGAGCACTTGGGGAAGAGAAAGCAAAGTATGTGCAGGATTTTTCACTAGAATTCAGTGCCACCCTATCACAGTGGAACACAATACCAGGAAGAGTTCTGCCAGTACCCACAGAGGGAGCATTTAGACAAGCCCTGGGCCAGAGGGGAATTTTCCACCCCAGTAGAAGGAACTCTAATCCTGGCCAGCTTCAGCACTAGCTGACTAAAGTGGCCTGGGGACCCAAATACGTTTGAATGGCAATTAGGCCATAGCAATTAAGACCATAGTCCTTGGGCATGCCCTGGTGCTGCACTGGTCTCAGAGGCGGTGGACTCATGGACCCCAGGGTCCTCCCTTCAGCCCCTTCAGTATAGTGCCTCCCAAGGCCCACTTCTTCCCCAGGATCTCTCTGCTTAGTCTTCCCCAGGATCTTTCCGGTTAGTCATCACTGACTAACCTCCAGAGCCCCAAAGGTAGCAGATTCCCTCCTTCTCCTGTCTTGGGAAATATCTGTTAGGTTCCTCCTTTTTGGTCAGAGTAAAATGGTGAATAGATCATGCCCTTATGTAAGCAACCTCATCAAGCCTCTCTCTTCTCTACTGCTCTTGACTTCCTTTCAGGAGGAACGGTTCTACTGAGTGTTATTTATTTAACCATAACATTTTGATATTATAATATCACAATATTAAAGCATGTACACTTAGAGTAACAGTCATTATATAGTAAAAATAGAGCTGTTCTCTCATACATGACATAAAAATTGAGGAACTCACCTCAGGAAGAAATGGGCAGGACAGACTTTTCAGAGGAAATGTCTGAAAGTGGCCCTTCAGAGCAGAACACAGGCCTGCCAAAATGGGTTAAAGAAGTTGAAACTCAAGGGCCCTACTTGGGACAGGGAGGACTGCACCAGCAAGGTAACTGCATTGCATTCACTTGTGGGCACTGACAAGAGGAGAGAGGCTAATGAAACTTCATACTCAGGGGAAAAATATGGAGGAGAAAGTTTATCTCAGTAACCATCTCAGGAAGAGAACTGAGCTGTGAACCAGAGACAATGACAAAATAAAGTAACTTTCCTTAAGCTGCAAGATTTTCAATGCTTGCATAATGAATGGGACTAAAACTCTTCAAGTGGAAAGGGTCATGTATCTGCCTTCAGGACAATGAGAAACCCACTCTTCACAAGTCAGGAAGTAAACAAAGCCCCCACCCCCACCCCCCGCCAGATAGAGAAGCTATAAGAGAAAAGGTAGCTAAGCATTGCACTTGCTACAGGAGAGGAAAGATGCCCCAAAAAGTTGGACTCGGGCTGCTAAGTGGCCCTGGGACCTCACAAGATAAAGGCCTTTTGTGGGCTTTCTGATAGCTTCTCTGAAAAGGGAACATTTGAACTGACTGGTCTTTGAAGATTGTATAAGTATATGTTTGTCCTTTACTAGGTGGGAAAGCCAAAACAACCACACTAGCTGGGCCAAGATGTAGGCATGAGGAAGTATACAGATCTGCCAACCCGGAGCCAGGTTCCTGCACCAGAGCAGGAATTAAGGTAGGAAGGGCAGGTTGGAGCAGAGTGGAGGCAAAGTGTTTCCTCATGAGTTAAGTACAGGACGTGGATTGTTCTGGGGCAGCTATGTCAACTAAACCTACCATGTCCAGATAGTTCTTATGATGAAGGGATAAAGAAATTCTCCTCCGAAAATGCGTTTTCCCTTCATCCCTTAGCAAAGTTCATTGGCAAGAAAAAAAAAAATACAATTTGATCCTGATCAAAAGAAAGAAAAGAAGGATTAATCCGCAGGGCTTACCATAATGACTAAGAGCATGTTTTCTGTAAACTGAGTTCAAATGCTGACTCCACTAATTGCTATGTGACCTGGAACAAGTTATTTATTTTCCCTGTGCCTCATGTTCAGCTTCTGTAAAAATTCTGGAGATGATAATAGTTCTTAACCTGAGGAATATTGTCAAGATTAAATGAAAAACTATAGATAAAGCTCTTAGAATAAACAATAAACATTGAACAGATATTGACTGTAACAGGCAGAAGCCCCTGTAGAAATGGTCTAGACTTTCATTTGTAAGAATCCGCAGGGAAGCTTTTCTAAGTAATATGTCAGAGTAATCTGGATTCCGTATGAGGAATCTGCATTTTCAGTGCCATTCCAGGTAACACTGATGCAGATGCTCTGAGTGTCCTGGAAGGAACTGTGTCCTGAGGGCTGTATGTAGTAGTAGCAACTCCCTAGCACAGTTAAAAACCCAGGAGCGATTTGTGAGGGCAAACCCCAGGAGGAAGACAGCCAGAGACAGAGGTGGGCACTGCTCTTTCACACCTGAGCATTCCCGTTTACACTTGTTCTGCATCTGTCCAGTCCCTTTGAGCACCTACCAAAACATGACCTTGCACAGGGCAATGGGAAGTTTAATGAGGACACCTCACAACTATTAATACTGACTGTTTTCCATTCTGGAAGAGGCTTTTTCCTAAGGGACACACACACACACACACACACACACTTCACATTCCATTTTAAAACTCTGCTGTTTCTCCACTCTGAATGATCTGCTTTTATAAGAGGACTCAATGCTTTCTTGTTGCCCCAAAGGGACAAAGTTTGGAATTGACACTCCATTCACAAGCTTGGGGAACTTTTCTGTAACACATTGGAAAGATGAAATGGCAGAACTTTCTTGGGCTCTTCAAGCAGCCAGACAACCCTCCAGATGTCCCTCCAGCTCCTCCAGATGCCAGAAGCAAGTCAGGATTCCAAATAACAGCAGGCCAAGACCCAAAAATGCTCTTTGAGGTCTTGGATCCCTCTGAGCCTACCCTAGATTTAAGAGAATTTAAACTTGTATCTAACAGATTCCCTTGAAGTCTTGCCCTGCAACATCCTAAGTAAACACTTAGCTTTCCCAGTCACTTAGCAATGGGATGGCACTTGAGAATTGCCAAGTGCATAAAGAACATATAGCTTTGATGTTCTCTGGGGTTAATTATGGGCTCTATCCTGGCATTAGCTCCCTAACAACCACATGCACAAAAATGGTGTGCTGGGGAGGTGGGGCTGCGGTGGGTGGACTTGCCTTCACAATAGGAGGCTCCATAGCTAGAAGGTCTCCTTCCATCCAATCCCTCTGTGTTTCCTGTCATAGGATTTGAAATTATTGCAAAAGTATCCTACTGAGTTTTGCTTTGTTTATCCTGGTGACTGAAACTCTACATGAACCTCTTTCTTCATACCATTTACCTACCTTCTTTTAGCCTACATTCCTGCTTTGTCTTGTTTGGAGTATAATCAAAGAATCATGGGCTTTGGAGTCTGACAGATTGGTTTGAGCTTGGCCTTTCCACTTGACAGCTATGTGAATTTAGGCAAGTTACTTAACCTCTGTTCATCTAGGTTTCCTTATCTACAAAAATAGGACTGATATGGAAGACACTTTGGAGGTTCTTCAGAAGAACAGAGGCAAAAGTTGCAGAAACGGAAAGCAAAATGTATGTGAATGGGTTATTAGGTACAATAGAAAGAGACACCAAGTAACTCCACCCCCACTGGTGGACTATGGGATAATGGGAAAAAATGGAAGAAACAGCACTTTGTATAACTTATTAGCTCATAGCATATACCACATCTTATAGGACAGCACCCCACTTACAAAGTGTCGTCTTCCAGTGAGCACACAACTGAATAAAAAATAGATCTTTCTTTCCTTACTATCAGAGCCACCCATGTGTCAATGTACCATCTTTAAGCCAATTTTTTTCTCTCTCATTAGTTTGTTGAAGGGAACACCCCCAGGAGTCTGAGCCACTTGCTCACACAATTTATTTTTGTCTTTAGGACTTAATCTACCAACAATTTTCTCTTCACCTGCACTTTATCCCTTGCTACTATCAGTGATAATCTGAGTGACTGTGATGCAATTGTATGACTCTGGAAATGGGCATATCTCAGTACTACTCATATGAATAAATAACCCAAACTAGAATCCAATTTTCAGGCTCTGTTTTCTTATGGTTATTTCTAGTACCAGACACTGTATCAGTCAGGTCCTGAACCAGGAATAAATGATGCCATCAAAATAAGATCATGTGAGGAGAGTTTAATGAAGAAATTATTAACAAATGTATGTGCAG
This sequence comes from Colobus angolensis palliatus, assembly GCF_000951035.1. NCBI lineage: Eukaryota > Metazoa > Chordata > Mammalia > Primates > Cercopithecidae > Colobus > Colobus angolensis. Next base: position 18,042,818 of record NW_012114599.1, on the reverse strand, counting down.
GGTATGGGAAACTCACAAAAGGACAGTGTAATACCCTGGGGCTTTTACCTTCCCTAAGTTTGAAGTAGCAAAAGAAGAGAACCAGTTACTGTAATCCGAAAAGAGAAACTTATGTGAAGAGGGCTTCCTTGAGAGAAGTTCAAGATTAAAGGACTTTTGGCTAAGGGATACAGCAAACCCAAGGTATCATTGCATGAAAGGAACTTCCCTCCTCTTTTTCCAATCTCCCACCAGGCTCCCAATTCATTCAACCCAACCAGAAGCTGGAAATCAGGGGACGTAATAGTTATTGTCTACTGATATTGTCTATGGTGATCTCCCGAGGGAAATAGCAAGGTAGAGAACGTATCTGGAAAGACAAACAAAAGTTATTGGACACAATACAACTTCCACTTGATGATGGAAGGCTGCTGTTTATGTCCAACATTACTTTATATTGGACAATTCAAGTCACATGATCACTTGTTATCCCATGATCAAAATTTGATCTCTACCAGGGCCAATTAGCTACCAATAAGCTGTTTCTCAAATGCAGGAGAAGGGCATAACTTTAGTCCACAATTCTAGATGTTCTTCAAAGTGATTTATCTTACTAAGTCTTGCCAGAGCCTCCACACAACATTCTTACCAGATACTTTGGGCATAATTGGACCAAATAGGTCATAAAACTCAAGTATCAAATCAGCTTATCTTTATTTATTACTTGATAAATAAGTTAGCACAGCAAACTCAGATAAGAGACATGTCGCCACCAGAATCCAAATATCCCATTAAGTACTACACCTCTTTCTTAGTAATAAGACTTAATATGCAGTAATTTGTCTTTCACTTTGAAGGAGCTAACCTCCACATGCCCCAGACTATAGAATTCCTAGAAACTTCACTAGGGTTTAAGTTTCTCTCCCAACCTCTGTAATGCATATATCTAGCAAAGGCACCTAGGATATCTGCTAGTTCCTGTTAACTAGGTCCGTTGACACTACGCTATCAATGAGGTGGACAGCATGATATTCTACAGGAAGGTGAGATAATCAATGTCTCTGTGTTCTCAATTTTGACAGTTGACATGGCACTGGGTAAAACAGTAAGGGTATACTATTATCCCAATCACAAAAAAAGAAAAAATTATTATATGTTTCTGGTGATCTTTTCTGTTGATTCAGAAAATAAAGCATATCCCAGACTAATAGTTCCATACCAGGTACCAGAGACTGAAGCTGACACTATTCTCTACCATGTCACCCAGGCTTCTACTTGGCCTTTCCTATAATAATAAATCCCTTTCACAAGTCAAGGGCCCAACGTTGTTTCTTCCAGTAGCCAAGAGTGTCTATTCCAACCATGTATTCAGGAAATGAGAAAATAATTGCAGAGTGGGTTCATGGATCCATGTGGCCCACTATGGTAGGCAGAATTTCTAAAATGGTCCCCCAAAGATGTCCCATCCTGATTCCTGGAACCTGTGAATATGATTAGTTCTCATTCCCATGACTGTTATATTATATAGCAGAATTGACTTTAAGACAGGAAGATTGTCTGGTTGAGCCTGATTTAATAATATTAGCCCTTGAAAGCAGAGAGCCTTCTATAGCTGGTGGCATAAGGGAACGTCAGAGTCAATCATAAGAAGAACTCTGTGTGCCATTCCATTCCTGTCTTTGAATATGAAGGCAGTCACATAGGAAGGAATGTGGGAAGCCTTTAGGAGCAGAGGAGGACCCTCTGGGCAATAGCCAGCAAGAAAATTAGAGCCCCAGTCCTATAACCACAAGGAACTGAATTCTGCCTGAAACCTAAATGAGTTTAGAAGAAGATTCATCCCTAGGGCCTCCAGATAAGAGTCCAGCCCAGTAGACACCCTGACTTTGGCCCTGGAAGACCATGGCCATGAAACCACGGCCTTGGGTTCCATAAGCAGGGAACCCAGCCAATCTTGCACAGTCTTCTGCTTTACAGAATGGTGAGCTTAAAGAAAAGGGTATTGTTTTAATCCACTGAGTTTGTGATAATCTGTAACACAGCAATAGAAAACTAGTACACCCAGCGTGAGATGAACTCAGGCGAAAATTGTCTGTGTCATCTGACATCTATAAGCACCTACTTTGACAGTTAGACTACAGTACAATTTGGGTTATCAGTAATCAGTGTCAGCTCACTGTATAAAACCCTTGTAAAGTCTAGGTATTTTGAAGTTTCCAGTTCACAGAGGCTTTAGGAAACACTGGGGGAAAGATTTACAGTACATATTCATGGACATGCTGCAGGATGCTTCCTCAAAATGATGTGTCCTTCCTTTCATCCAAGGGGTTCCTCTTTGATTGCTGGTTTAGATCTTGGAATTAGGGGATATGTTGTGGCTACTCAAGCTATAATCTGTTTACCAGACCTAGAACTTTTCTTTGACTACCCATATTAAGTAAAACTTTAGTAGATCATTGTATGTTTCCTATTGCTATTATAACAAATTACCACAAAATCAGTGGCTTAAAGCAACACAAGTTTATTATATTACATTTCTGGAAGTCAGAAGTCTGCAAATCAGTCCTATAGGGCTAAAAATCAAGGTTTTGGCGGGCTATGTTCCTTTTGCTGACTGATATAAATTGGCAAAACCTTGTAATTCTCCTCCAAAGTCAGACTTTTTACTTGTCTCCTGAGGACTTTGGGAATCTAACTCTCATTATGGGTCTAGAGACAATAAAAGGTGGAGAGATGAGTTTTGAGATGCACTTGCATCCCTTTGCAATCCTTTTGAAATGACCTTGGTTGAGATCATTACAGATACTTCCAACAAGGGAGCTTATAAAAAAAAATTCAGATCACTGGAATCTATCTGGATGTCTCTATTCCAGTTCAGAATTTTATTCTTTCCAACAAATGCCCCAACTTTCACAAAAGAATCTAGTGAGCCATGAATCCAAATTTGCTCTAATTCTGCAACCCACAACATCAAAGTTTGGGTCTGATCTTTGTCAAAAAACTTACACCCAAAATTTGATGCTGTGGATTGGAGAATTAAACATAAGCTTCTTTTATGACAATCATAAAAGCTCTCCAGCTTTCTGTGGTTTTTCTTTGTTTGTTTGAGATGGAGTCTTGCTCTCTCGCCCAGGCTGGAGTGCAGTAACGTGATCTGGGCCCACTGCAAGCTCCCCCTCCCAGGTTCACGCCATTCTCCTGCCTCAGCCTCCCGAGTAGCTGGGACTACAGGCACCTACCACCATGCCCAGCTAATTCTTTGTATTTTTAGTAGAGACAGGGTTTCACCATGTTAGCCAGGATGGTCTTGATCTCCTGACCTCATGATCCGCCCACCCCAGCCTCCCAATCTGACCATTTTGAGCCAAAAAATCTAGGTCTGAGTTTTTCATTTTTTTTTAATCCTCTCCAATGAAGTCAGAAGTAGCTATCCCAACTTAGTGTCCATGTGGTCTGCATATGAATTCTCCATATAGAGTAGTCTATATAGATAGAATACATTTTTGAAAGTCTCTACCTCTGATATTTTTTTCTTCTTGCTTGAAATACCTTGAGGGGTTTTTCTAACTGATAAATTATTTCAGTAGTTTCTATGGATATAATGAATATGCAGACATTCTATATGGATATAATGGATTAAGCAGCCACTTAATCCCCAAAGCCTTGCCTTCAACAAGAACTTTATTATAAGCAACTACATGTAGTAATTTAAGTACCTATTTTCCCATATATGCCATGATCTACCAATATCTGTTTTTCTCTAATAGGTGAGATTATCGTTGCTTCAAATCTAACCAGATCTGACTCCATATTTGATAACCTGTTTCTTAGTGCCATATACTTTATCAGTCAGAAAAGCTCCTCTAGATATTTCACACAAGAAAGAATAAATCTCAGAGTTAGAGGCTTTCAAAAATGTAGAAATGACCAGGGGACTAAAAGTACAGAAATTCTGAGAGGCTATCAACCGCAATCTCAGCTGCCAAGAACACTAAATGGGTGATTTGTAGGAGGCCAGTGAGAACATATCTCCTGTTTACCAAAGCCCATCCTCTGTTTACCACCATCCTAGGAGCAATAATGGCTTTTGCTTTTCCTCTGCCTTCCAAATCACACATGAATGTCATTCACTGAAAGCATATAATGAGGTATCCTACTGTAAGGGATTCTGAAAAATGTAGTTTGATTTCCTAAGATACAGGGAAGAGCACAGCAAATAAAAAAATGTACTGAAATTTTAATAGGTAATTTTGTGCATAATATTAAAAAGTAAGTTCTTTAAGGAAATGATGGTGGTTTTAAAGGACAGGATGGGGTAGTGTGTGTGTGTATGTGTGTGTGTTTGATGTCCTTACCTAGCAGAATAAAAAGTTGACATCTGTGGTGGATATCAGTGCTGCATAATTCTTTTTCTTTCAGGCCCACTGGGGAATTGCCTTTTCTTGAGTTCTCTGAGGTTAGGTGTGGCTTACTTTCACCAAAAAAATTGGAGTAGAAGTCATATGTTTTACTTCCACATGTAAGCTTTTAATTGCGCATACTTAATGCTCCACCCCATTGTTTCATTGTTGGAATAATAAATCAAATGTTGGCATGAAGGTGAAATGCTGAATCATCATTGGGAAATATAAGCTCCAGAGAGTTCCCCTGACACACAATGGACTTTGCTTGAGCAAGAAATAAATATTTATTGATTTAAGTCACAGATTTTTGTGGTTTTTTATTACAATGAGACATCATCTCATCCCAGTTAAAATGGCTTTTGTCCAAAAATCAGGCAATAACAAATGCTGGTGAGGATGAGGAGAAAAGGGAACCCTCATAAACTGTTGGTGGGAATGTAAATTAGTACAGCTACTACAGAGAACAGTTTGGAGGTTCCTCAAAAAAAATAAAGCTACCATACAATTGAGAAATTTCACTGCTGTGTATATACCCAAAAGAAAGGAAATCCATATACTGAAATATCTGCACTCCTATGCTTGTTGCAGTACTGTTTACAATATCCAAGATTTGTCCATCAAGAGATGAGCGGATAGAGAAAATGTGGTACTTGTACACAGTGAAGTACTATTCAGACATCAAAAAAGAATGAGACCTTGTCATTTGCAACAACCTAAATGGAACTGGAGGTCATTATGTTAAGTGAAATAAGCCATGCACAGAAAGACAAACATTGCATGTTCTCACTTATTTGTGGGATCTAAAAATTAAAACAATTGAATTCATGCAACTAGAGAACAGAAGGATAGTTACCAGAGTTAGGAGGTTAGCGAATGAGTGAGGGGGAGGTGGAAATGGTTAATGGGTATAAAAAATATATACATAGGGTTGATTGGGCAAGATGGTCAAACAGGAACAGCTCCGGTCTGCAGCTCTGAGAGAGACAAATGCAGAAGGCAGGCAATGTCTGCATTTCCAACAGAGCTATCCCGTTCATCTCACTGGGTCTGGTTAGGCAGTGGGTGCAGCCCATGGAGGGTGAGCTGAAACAGGGTAGGGTGTTGCCTCACCCAGCAAGTACAAGAAGCCAAGGGACCTCCTTCCTCCAGCCAAGGAAGCCATGAGGGACTGTGCTACTCAGCCCGGATACTACGCTTTTCCCACAGTTTTTGCAATCAGCAGATCAGGAAATTCCCTCATGTGCCTACACCACCAGGGCACTGAGTTTCAAGCACAAAACTGGGCGGCTGTTTGGGATGACACTGAGATAGCTGCAGGAGTCTTTTTTCATACCCCAGTGGTGCTTGGAACCCCAGCAAGACAGAACCGTTCACTCCCCTGGAAAGGGGCTCAAGCCAGGAAGCCAAGTGGTCTTGCTGAGTAGGTACCACACCCATGGAGTGTAGCAAACTAAGAACCAGTGGCTTGAAATTCTCACTGCCAGCACGGCAGTCTGAAGTCCACCTGGCACTATCGAGCTTGGTGGGGGGAAGAGCATCCACCATTACTGAGGCTTTAGTAGGCAGTTCTCCCCTGACAGTGCTAAGGAAGCCAGGAGGGTTGGACTGGGCGGAATTTACTACAATGCAGTAAAGCAGCTGTGGCGAAACTGCCTCTCTAGATTCCTCCTCACTGGGTGGGGCATCTCTGAAAAAAAGGCAGCAGCCCAGTCAGGGGCTTACAGATAAAACTCCCACCTCCCTGGGACAGAGCACCTGGGGGAAGGGACAGCTGAGGGCACAGCTCCAGCAGACTTAAACTTTCCTGCCTGCCGGCTCTGAAGAGAGCAGCTGATCCTGAAAAGGAGGATTCTCCCAGCACAGCGCTCAAGCTCTGCTAAGGGACAGACTGCCTCCGCAAGTAGGTTGCTGACCCCTGTGCCTCCTGACTGGGAGAGACCTCCCAACAGGGGTCGACAGACACCTCATACAGGACAGTTCCAGCTGGCATCAGGCCAGCATCCCTCTGAGATGAAGCTTCCAGAGGAAGGACCAGATGGCAATCTTTGCTCTTCTGCAACCTCCACTGGTGATACCCAGGCAAATTGGGTCTGGAGTGGACCTCGAGCAAACTGCAGCAGGCCTACAGGAGAACGGACTGACTGTTAAGGGAAAAAAAAAAAACTAACAAACAGAAAGCAACAACATCAACATCAACAAAAAAAAAAGACCCCCACACAAAAACCCCATCCCAAGGTAATCGGCCTCAAAGATCAAAAGTAGATAAATCCATGAAGATGAGGAAAAACCAGCACAAAAATGCTGAAAATTCCAAAAACTAGAGTGCTGCTTCTCCTCCAAATGATCACAATGCCTCTCCAGCAAGGACACAAAACTGGACAGAGAATGAGATTTATGAACTGACAGAAGTAGACTTCAGAAGATGGTAATAACAAACTCCTCTGAGCTAAAGGAGCATGTTCTACCTGAATGCAAACTAAGAACCTTGATAAAAGGTTACAGGACCTGCTAACTAGAATAACCAGTTTAGAGAGGAAAATAAATGACCTGATTAAGCTGAAAAACACAGCATGAGAACTCCATGAAGCATACACAAGTATCAATAGCTGAACTGATCAAGCAGAAGAAAGGATATCAGAGATTGAAGATCAACTTACTGAAATAAGACATGAAGACAAGGTTAGAAAAAAAAGAATGAAAACGAATGAACAAAGCCTCTGAGAAATATGGGACTACGTGAAAAGATCAAACCTACGTTTGATTGGTGTGCCTGAAAGTGACAGGAAAAATGAAATCCATTTGGAAAACACACTTCAGGATATTATCCAGGAGAACTCCCCCAACCTAGCAAGACAGGCCAACATTCCAATTCAGGAAATACAGAGAATTCCACTAAGATACTCCTCGAGAAGAGCAACCCCAAGACACATAATTGACAGATTCTCCAAGGTTGAAATGAAGGAAAAAATGTTAAGGGCAGCCAGAGAGAAAGGTCAGGTTACCCACAAAGGAAAGCCCATCAGACTAACAGCAGATCTCTCTGCAGAAACCCTACAAGCCAGAAGAGCATGGGGGCCAATATTCAACATTTTTAAAGAAAAGAATTTTCAACCCAGAATTTCATATCCAGCCAAAATAAGCTTCACAAGCAAAGGAGAAATAAAATCCTTTACAGACAAGCAAATGTAGAGGGATTCTGTCACCACTAGGCCTGCCTTACAAGAGTTCCTGAAGGAAGTACTAAATATGGAAAGGAAAATCCAGTACCAGCTACTGCAAAAACAAACCAAAATATAAAGAACAATGGCACTATGAAGAAGCTGCATATACTGTGCAAAATAACCAGGTAGTATCATGATGACAGGATCAAATTCACACACCTAACAATATTAACTTCAAATGTAAATGGGCTAAATGCCCCAATTAAAAGACACAGACTGGCAAATTGGATAGAGTCAAGACCCATCAGTGTGCTGTATTCAGGAGACCCATCTCACATGCAAAGACACAGGCTCAAAATAAAGAGATAGAAGAATATTTACCAAGTAGATGGAAAGAAAAAAAAAAAGCAGGAATTGCAATCCTAGTCTCTGATAGAACAAACTTTAAACTAACAAAGATCAAAAAAGACAAAGAAGGGTATTACATAATGGCAAAGGGATCGACGCAACAAGAAGATCTAACTACCCTAAATATATATGCACCCAATACAGGAGCACCCAGATTCCTAAAACGAGTTCTTAGAGACCTACAAAGCGACTTAGACTCCCACACAATAATAGTGGGAGACTTTAACACCCCACTGTCAATATTAGACAGATCAACGAGACAGAAAATTAACAAGGATATTCAGGACTTAACTCAGCTCTGGACCAAGCAGACCTAATAGACATCTACAGAACTCTCCACTCCAAATCAACAGAATTTACATTCTTCTCAGCACCACATAGCACTTATCCTAAAATCGACCACATACATGGAAGTAAAACACTCCTCAGCAAATACAAAAGAATGGAAATCATAACAAACAGTCTCTGAGACGATAGTGCAATCAAATTAGAACTCAAAATTAAGAAACTCACTCAAAACTGCACAACTATATGGAAATTGAGCAACCTGCTCCTGAGTGAATACTGGGGAAAAAACAAAATTAAGGCAGAAATAAGTATTTTGAAACCAATGAGAACAAAGAGGCAACATACCAGAATCTCTGGGACACAGCTAAAGCAGTGTTAAAAGGGAAATTTGTAGCACTAAATGCCCACATTAGAAAACCAGAAAGATCTGAAATCAACACCCAAACGTTGCAATTAAAAGAACTAGAGAAGCAATAACAAACAAATTCAAAAGCTAGCAGGAGACAAGAAATAACTAAGATTTGAGCAGAACTGAAGGAGACAGAGACAGGAAAAAAAAAGCCTTCAAAAAATCAGTGAATCCAGGAGCTAGTTTTTTGAGAAGATTAACAAAATAGATCAACTGCTAGCTAGACTAATAAAGAAGAAAAAAGAATCAAATAGACACAATAAAAAATGATAAAGGGCATATCACCAATGATCCCACAGAAATACAAACTACAATTAGAGAATACTATAAACATCTCTACACAAATAAATTAGAAAATCTAGAAGAAATGGATAAATTCCTGGACACATACACCCTCCCAAGACTAAACCAGGAAGAACTCAAATCCCTGAATAGACCAAAACCAAGTTCTGAAATTGAGGCAGTAATTAATAGCCTACCAACCAAAAAGCCCAAGACCAGATGGATTCACAGCTGAATTCTACCAGAGGTACAAAGAGGAGCTGGTACCGTTCCTTCTGAAACTACTCCAAACAACAGAAAAAGAGGGACTCCTCCCTAACTCATTTTATGAGGCCAGTATCATCCTGATGGCAAAACCGGGCAGAGACACAGCAAAAAAAGAAAATTTCAGGCCAATATCCCTGATGAACATCAATGCGAAAAACCTCAATAAAATACCAGCCAACTGAATCCAGCAGCACATGAAACAGCTTATCCACCACGATCAAGCTGGCTTCATCCCTGGGATGCAAGACTGGTTCAACATACACAAGTCAATAAATGTGATCCATCACATAAACAGAACCAATGACAAAAAACACATAATTATCTCAATAGATGCAGAAAAGGCCTTCAATAAAATTCAACATGTCTTCATGCTAAAAACTCTTAGTAAACTAGGTATTGATGGAACATATCTCAAAATAATAACCTATTTATGACAAACCCATAGCCAATATCATACTGAATGGCCAAAGCCGGAAGCATTCCCTTTGCAAACCGACACAAGACAAGGATGCCCTTTCTCACTACTCCTATTCAACATACTATTGGAAGTTCTGGCTAGGGCAGTCAGGCAAGAGAAAGAGATAAAGGGTATTCAAATAGGAAGAGAGGAAGTCAAATTGTCTCTGCAGATGGCATGATGGTATATTTAGAAAACCCCATTTTCTCAGCCCAAAAATTCCTTAAGCTGATAAACAACTTCAGCAAAGTCTCAGGATACAAAATCAATGTGCAAAAATCACAAAAATTTCTATACGCCAATTAAAGACAAACAGAGAGCCAAATCATGAGTGAACTCCCATTCACAATTGCTACGAAGAGAATAAAATACCTAAGAATCCAACTTAAAAGGGATGTGAAGATCTCTTCAAGGAGAACTACAAACCACTGCTCAAGAAAATAAGAGAGGACACAAACAAATAAAAAAAAAAATGCCATACTCATGGATAGGAAGAATCAATGTCATGAAAATGGCCATACTGCCCAAAGAAATTTATAGATTCAGTGCTATTCCCATCAAGCTACCATTGACTTCCCTCACTAAATTAGAAAAAAAAACTACTTTAAATTTCATATGGAACCAGAAAAGAGCCCACATAGCCAAGGCAATCATAAGCAAAAAGAATAAAGCTGGTGGCATCATGCTACCTGACTTCAAACTATACTATGAGGCTACAGTACCCAAAACAGCATGGTACTGGTACCAAAACAGAGATATTGGCCAATGGAACAGAACAGAGGCCTCAGAAATAACATCGCACACCTACAACCATGTGATTTTTGACAAACCTGACAAAAACAAGCAATGGGGAAAGGATTCCCTATTTAATAAATAGTCCTGGGAAAACTGGCTAGCCATATCCAGAAAACAGAAACTGGACCCCTTCCTTATACCTTATACAAAAATTAACTCAAGACAGATTAAAGACTTAAATGTAAAACCTAAAACCATAAAAACCCTAGAAGAAAACCTAGGCAATACCATTCACAACATAGGCATGGGCAAAGACTTCATGACTAAAACACAAAAAGCAATTGCAACAAAAGCCAAAATTGACAAATGGGATCTAATTAAACTAAAGAGCTTCTGCACAGCAAAAGAAACTATCATCAGAGTGAACAGGCAACTTACAGAATGGGAGAAAATTTTTGCAATTTGTCCATCTGACAAAGGTCTGATATCCAGAATCTACAAGAAACTTAAACAAATTTACAAGAAAAAAAAACAAACAATGCCATCAAAAAGTGGGCAAAGGATATGAACAGACACTTCTCAAAAGAATACATTTATGCAGCCAACAAACATAAAAAAAAGCTCATCATCACTGGTCATTAGATAAATGCAAATCAAAACCACAATAAGATACTATCACACACTAGTTAGAATGGCGATCATTAAAAAATCAGGAAACAACAGATGCTGGCAAGGCTGTGGAGAAATAGGAATGCTTTTACACTGTTGGAGGGAGTGTAAATTAGTTCAACCATTGCAGAAGACAGTGTGGCCATTCCTCAGGGATCTCAAACCAGAAATACCATTTGACACAGCAATCCCATTACTGGGTATACACCCAAATGAGTTCGTGTCTTTTGCAGGGACATGGCTAAAGCTGGAAACCATCATTCTCAGCAAACTAACACAGGAACAGAAAACCAAACACTGCATGTTCTCACTCATAAATGGGAACTGAACAATAA
>NW_012114599.1:17996227-18030695 GCF_000951035.1 Colobus angolensis palliatus | reverse complement strand
AGCTGGAAACCATCATTCTCAGCAAACTAACACAGGAACAGAAAACCAAACACTGCATGTTCTCACTCATAAATGGGAACTGAACAATAAGAACCCATGGACACAGGGAGGGGAACATCACACTCCAGGGCCTGTCAGATGGTGGAGGGCAAGGGGACGGAGAGCATTAGGTCAAATACCTAATGCATGTGGGGCTTAAAACCTAAATGATGTGTTGCTAGGTTCAGCAAACCACCACGGCACATGTATACCAATGTAACAAACCTGCATATTCTGCATATGTATCCCAGAACTTAGAGTAAAATTTTTAAAAAAATACAAAGAATGAATAAGAGATACTATTTAATAGCCCTAGAGGGGGACTATAATCAATAATAATTTAATTATACTTTTAAAAATAATTAAGAGTATAATTGAATTACTTATAATATGAAGCATAAATGCTTTAGAAAATGGATACCTACTATTCCATGATATGATTATTATGCATTGCATACTGTACCAAAATATTTCATGTACCCCATAAATATATATAACTGTGTACCCACAAAAACTAAAAATAAAACTTATTTAAAAAAATAAAACAGGTATAGCTTAGGTTCTCTGCCTCTTAGGATATCTTTTTGTTCTTTTCTTTTTTTTTTTTTTTGTTTATTTTTTATTATACTTTAAGTTCTAGGGTACATGTGCATAACGTGCAGGTTTGTTACATATGTATACTTGTGCCATGTTGGTGTGCTGCACCCATCAACTCGTCAGCACCCATCAATTCATCATTTATATCAGGTATAACTCCCCAATGCAATCCCTCCCCCCTCCCCCCTCCCCATGATAGGCCCCAGTGTGTGATGTTCCCCTTCCCGAGTCCAAGTGAACTCATTGTTCAGTTCCCACCTATGAGTGAGAACATGCGGTGTTTGGTTTGTTCTTTTCTTACCACAGATCATCTGACAGTGATTTTGAGATCCCTTTCTCTGTGTTGGCTTAAATTTATTTGTGGAGGACATTTCAATAAACAGAAAATTTGGTTATTAATAAAAAGATTAGTCCTACAAACACAGAGACCAGTGGAACCAAATAGAGAACTCAGAAATAAGATCACACACCTACAACCATCTGATCTTTGACAAACCTGACAAAAACAAACAAAGGGGAAATAATACCCTACTTAATAAACGGCGCTGGGATAGCTGGCTAGCTATATACAGAAAATAGAAACTGGACCCCTTCCTTACACCATATACAATAATTAACTCAAGATGGATTAAAGACTTAAATGTAAAACCCAAAATCATAAACACGCTGGAAGGCAACCTAGGATATACGATTCAAGCATAGGAACGAGCAAAGATTTCATGATAAAAACACAAAAATCAACTGCAACAAAAGCAAAAATTGACAAATGGGATCTAATTAAACTAAAGAGTTTCTGCACAGCAAAAGAAACTATCAAGAGAGTAAACAGCCTAAAGAATGGGAAAAAAAAATTGCAAACTATGCATCCGACAAAAGTCTAATAGCCGGCATCTATAAGGAACTTAAACAAATTTACAAGAAAAAAACAAACAATCATGTCCTTTGCCCATTAAAAAGTGGGCATTAAAAAGTGGGCAAAGGACATGAACAGACACTTTTCAAAAGACAGATATGCAGCCAACAAGCTTATGGAAAAAAAGTTCAACATCACTAATCATTAGAGAGATGCAAAACAAAACCACAAAACCATCTCACATGAGTCAGAATGACTATTACTAATAAGTCAAAAATAACAGATGCTGGTGAGATTGTAGAGAAAAATAACACTTTTACACTGTTGGCATCAGTGTTAATTAGTTCAACCACTGTGGAAGACAGTGTGATGATCCCTCAACCACCTAGGGGCAGAAATACCATGTGACTCAACAATCCCATTACTGGGTATATACCCAAAGGAATATAAATCATTCTGTTATAAAGACACATGCATACACATGTTCATTGCAGCACAATTCACAATAGCAAAGAGATGGAATCTACCTAAATGCCAATCAGTGGTAGACTAAGGAAAACATGGTACACATACATCAGGGAATACTATGCAGTCATAAAAAAGAACAAGATAATGTCCTTTGAAGGGACATGGATGGAGCTGGAGGCCATTATTATCCTTGATAAACTAATGTAGGAGCAGAAAACCAAATACTGCATGTTCTCAGTTGTAAGTGGGGGCTAAATGATGAGAACATGTCGAAACATGGAGGGGAAAAAGACAAACTGGGGCCTACTGGAGGGTGGAGACTGGGAGGAGGGAGAGGATCAGGAAAAATAACTAATAGGTAGTAGGCTTAATACCTGGGTGATTAAATAATTTGTACAACAACCCCCACCCCCGCATGACACAACTTTACCTATATAACAAACCTGCATATGTATCCCTGAACTTAAAAAGACAAGTTTCGAACAGTTGCATCAAATATGTGAAAGTGGAAATGCTCCCTTTAAATGTTTATATGCATGAGTGATTTCAGCAGCAAACTATCAGCTGCTAAGATGACTTAGCTACCTAAAACTTAGGACTCATTTCTTGCAGTATATCTAAAAAACAGATGAATAAATAAAGTGCTTAGTGTCCAAATAATTCTTAAAGTCCAGTGTGTAAAACTATGCAACAAACGCAAACATGTCTGGATGCACACTAACAAGGATCATATGTGAATCTGAAGAGCTTGTAAATGAAGTTTAATCTTCATTGAGTTATTTTTCATGAGTGAAAAAGGTTGCTATGATTATTACTGATAAAATATCATTTATATTGACTTTTTTAAGGAAAGACTTATTAAGTTACTTAACTGAGGTAATGGAGAAGTTTCCACTTTACTACAAGGTGAGAGAATGGAGTCTCCAATCTTTCCTCCAGTAGCCCAAGCTTCACCCACAGCAATTATTTTCCAGAATATAAAAAAGCCTAACGGAAACTGACCTGACCTTTAGCACCTTCAGCCACACCACTACTCCCTTTAGGGGTCCCAAGGTCACACTGAAAGAAAAAGTCAACTTTTCTCTTCTCCTTTACTCTAATTATTCCCAGTGAAAATGGTTAATACTGACTGCTTGGTATAACTTCAAGTCTCTGTCAGCAGAAGCACCCGGTATAAGTAAATTCCTCTTTCCTGACTTTTCAGTTTCTTCTTTCACTCTTATAAGCAGAAGAGCATTGTGAATTTATTAACATTACCTTTTTGGAAAAATCCTTTGTCTTCAGGAAATGATTCATAGGTAGGCTTTTGACGAGTACAAAACAATCTGTTTTCCTTACTTTTCCTTGTAATCACTCACTAGTGTAAAGGAGGTGGTGAACTATGGCTGAAAATTGAAACTGATCCACTTTCTAGAGGAAGACATTAAGGTCTTGTGAATAATCAAAAACTATTTATAAGAAAATAAGCCTCACTTTCCTTTCAGTTCCTATTTCAATTGTCTTAAAATGATTTTTTATATTAAGTTCTACCCTTTGTGCTTCATTCCAAAATTATTTTTCTACATAATCTCCTGATTATATCTCCCATTTCTCACTGGGCAAAATAAACTCCAATCATGACGGAGAACCAGGGGGAAACAGTGGGTCAGGGAGTCTGACTGCCCTCACTCTCACGGGCTAGCCTTATTTGTCTCCAAGTGGTCTCACACTCACACGGCCCTCTCCCTTTGGTCCTCTTCACTATCCCCCTAGCTGAGGCAGGAATAGCCCACCAACTAGCCATCCTCCAAGGATTCTTTCTCACCTGAGTCCCACTTTGTCTTACTTCCCCCACACTCTGCTGCTGACCTCATCTTCTCTTCTACGTCATCTCATTATTTTTTCATCTGTATTAAGGTTCTGATACTTTTCTTGACTCAGGTTTGAGCCCCTATAATCCATTCTTCACACTGCAGTCAGAATAAATCTTCGAAAGCCCAAAACTTATCATGTACCCCCACCCCTCCTTAAAGCCCTCCAACAAACAGATTACTGTTGCCTTCAGAATCAAGCCAAATTCTCCAGCATGACTATATTAGTTCATTTTCAAACTGCTATAAAGAACAACCTGAGACTGGGTAATTTATAAAGGAAAGAGGTTTAATTGACTCACAGTTCGGCATAGCTGGGGAGGCCTCAGGAAACTCATAATCATGGTGAAAGGTGAAGGGGAAGCCAGGCATGTCTTACGTGGCAGCAGGAGACAGAGCGAGGGGGAACCTGCCAAACACATTTAAACCATCAGATCTCATGAGAACAGCATGGGGGAAACTGCCCACATAATCCAATCGCCTCCCACCAGGTCCCTCCTCCCCAGACCATGGGGATTAAAATTCAAGATGAAATTGGGTGGGGACACAGAGCCAAACCATATCAAGGACTTACGTGGTCCTTTGAGATCTGGTCCCTGTGCACCTTCTCACCACTCAGCACTTCCCCACTTTCCTTTGCATCATTTGTCTCATGGAAGGATTTGCCTTCCAAACTCCCCTCTCTGTTTTTCCTCCTTCCTTTCCATCTCCACATCAATGCAATGTTGAGGAAGACAAAGAACTAAAGATATATCTGAAATTCTAGTTTGACACATAGAGCAGATAATGCCATTCAGGGAAACATGGAGGAGAAGGTGCTGATTTAGGAAATAAGAGTTATATTTGAGACCTCTTAGTTACCAGATACAAAAGGCACAAATCACAGGTGAAGGATACTGAACATACAGTTGAAATCAAGGGTGTGATGCTTAGGAGAGAGGTCGGGGCTGAAGAAAAACATCTAGGATTCATCAGTCTGAGACTATAGTGATCATCATAAGCCTGACAAATGTGGAAAGGTCCTATATGGTGGGAAATAAGAAAAGGGTATTAAATATAAAACTTAGAAAGCAACCAGTGGTTTTCTATCTGTTTAGTACTTTGTCCTTCAGTAGATACTCCCCTATTATCTCTCATGGTTGTCACAAGTCTAGAATGCTGCCAAAAGACATATAACTGGTACTCACGATTAAGACTCCACACTTCTGACCCCTAGATTGGCGCTCTCGCCATTATACTACACTGCTGCTCCACACGTTAGTGCATGGGGATATTTTTTAAAATGTAAAGCACTCACAGCAGAGAGGTGGAGGAAACAGACCTGAAGAGATCATTTTTAAAGTGGCAAGTGCTATGAGACAGGGTGCTCAGGGACTTTAGAGGTAAGGTGCCAAACCCAGCTTGGACTCCTGGAGGAGCTCAAGCCTGAGCTGAGTTGGAAATATTGGGATGAGTAAGTCAGGGTGAAAGAAAGAGCTAGCAGGGGACCTGGAGGGGCATTCAGGCAAAACAGTCAACAGAGCAAATCACAGAGCAAACACCAGCATGGTCGGTGAATGTGGAGAGCTGCAGGAAACATGATGAAGCCAAGGAGGACAGCATGAGGAGGGCTGCAGGAGGAGATGAGGCTGGAAAGAGGGCAGAGCCAGCCCTTGCAGGCCTTTGTGGCCTTGTTAAGGAGCACAGACTTCACTGTAAGGCTGATGGGGAGTTGCTGGAGGACTCTGCTGGGAATTGCTGGAGAACTATGTCATGCCGGGGCATGACATAGATCAGTATGCACCACAGACCCATCACTCAGCACTCAAATGTAGACAGAGAACAGAGAGAGAGAGAGCTGTTGTATTAATCTATGTGACAGATGATGAGAACTCGAAATAGGGCAGTGGAATCAGAATGGAAAGTTTCAAGAGTCAGTTTCAAGAAGTGCAAGGGATGAAAAGATGTTTTAACATAGCATGAGTCACCAAGAAGCCCATCTGACGATATTTACAGAGCACCACCATGCTCTTTGTTAAGAGGCTAGTAGATGTGTGCTTGCATTAACCACATCACCACTTTTTTCATATGAAAACAGGGGAAAAAAGAATCTTGCTGGACTGTATCTTTCTTTGGGACAGTTCACATTAGTAATGGCTACCAAATGGAAATACATATTTCTTGACCCAACTAAGCAGGTAACTTCATTTTCTTTTTTTAAAAAAAACTACTGGGGTATAATTGACATACATAAAGCTGTACATATTTAAGATACACAACTTTATAAATTTGGAGATAAGAATAGACTCATGAAACTAAGACCACAATCTAAGCCACAACATATCCATTCTTCCAAAAGTTTCCTCTCACCCTCTTTATTTATTTTCTTTCTATAATATAAACACTTTCATAAAAGCTATCCTCGTAGCAAATGTTTAAGTATATAATTCAGTATTATTTACTGTAGGCATGTGCTATACAGTGGATCTCCAGGACTTACTCATCTTGTATAACTGAAACTTTGTACCCTTTCACCTCCCTGCTTTCCCCCACCCTCCCTCACACACCCAGTCTTTGGCAACCACCATTGAACTCTCTGTTTCTTAACTTTCTTTTAATTTTTATTTTCTTTCTTTCTTTTTTTTTTTTTTTTTTTTGTAGGGATGAGGTCTCACTATGTTGCCCGGGCTTGTCTCAAGTGATCCTCCTGCCTTGGCCTCCCAATGTGCTAGGATTACAGGCATGAGCCACTAAGCCTGGCCTGTACTTTCTGTTTCTATGAGTCTACCTTATCCTTATATACATAGTATTATGCAGTATTTGTTCTTACATGTTTTGCTTATCTCATTTAGCATAATGTCCTTGAGGTTCATTCATGTTGTTCCAAATGGCAGGATCTCCTTTTCTATGGCTGAATAATATTCCATTGTATTTATATATCACATTTTCTTTATCAATTTATCTGTTGATTGATAGACATTGAGGCTGCATCAGTGTTTTGGCTATTGTTAATACACTGCAGTCAACACTGGAGTGCACATATCACTTCAAGATCCTGATTTCAATTCCTTTAGGTTCATACCACCCCAGAAGTGAGATTGCTAGATCATATAGTAAGTCCATTTTTTAATTTTTTTAGGATCTGTATACTATTTTCCATAGTGACTATACTAACTTACATTCCCACCAACAGCATACTAGGGTTCCCTTTTCTCCACTTCCTCACCAACACTTGTTTTATTTTTTCTTTGTGTAATAGTCATTTTAGCAGGTGTGAAATAATAGCTCATTGTGGTTTGATTTGCATTTCCCTGATGCTTTATTGACTTTTCATATACCTATTGGCCATTTGCACATCTTCTTTAGAGAAATGTATACTTAATTCTTTGGCCCATTTTTTAATCAGATTATTTGTTTTTTGCTTCTGAGTTGCAGGAGTTCCCTAGGTATTCTGGATATTAACCCTTTATCAGATAAATGGTTTGCAAATATTTTCTCCCATTTCATAGATTGCCTTTTCATTTTGTTCATTGTTTCCTCTGCTGTGCAGAAGCTTTAGTTTGAAGTAATCTCACTTGTTTATTTTTGCTTCTGTTGCCTGCTTTTAGTGTCATATCAAAGAAATTATTGTCAAGACCAATAGGTTTTTACTGTGTTTTCTTCTAGAAGTTTTACAATTATAAGTGTTATAGTTAAGTCTTTAATCCATTTTGAGCTGATTTTTGTTTATGGCACAAAACAAGGGCTCCAATTTCATTATTTTGAATGTGGATATACAGTTTTACCAACACAAATTATTGTAGAGACCATTGTTTTCCCATTGTGTACTCTTGGCAACTTTGTGAAAGATCAGTTGACCACAAATGGGTGGTTTTATTTCTGGGCTCTATATTCTGTTCCATTGTCCCATGTGTCTATTTTTATACCAGTATCATAATGTTTTGACTATTGTAGCTTTGTAATATATATATATATAATTAGAAAGTGTGGTTTCTCCAGCTTTGTTCTTCTTGTTTAAAATTGCTTTACTCAGAATCATTTATGGTTCTATCTGATTTTTAGAACTATTTTTTCTACTTCTGTAAAAAACAAGAGTCATTTGGATTTTGATAGATAGTACATTGAATCTGCAGTTTGCTTTCAGTAGTATGGACATTTTAGAACATTAATTCTTCTAATTCATGAACATAGATGTCTTCCATTTATTTGTATCTTTTAATATTTCTTTCATTAGTGTTTTATAATTTTCAGTGTACAAGTATTTCACCTCCTTGGTTAAGTTTATTCCTAAATATTTCCTTCATTCTGATGCTGATGTAATTAGGATTGTTTTCTTAATTTCCCTTTAGATACTAGTTTGTTAATGAATAGTAACACATCTGATTTTTATATATGGATGTTGTATTCTGTTACTTCACTGAGTTCTAACAGGTTTTTTGTAGAATATTTATGATTTTCTATATATAAAATTATGGGCCAGGTGCAGTGACTCACACTTGCAATCCTGGCATTTTGGGATGCTGAGGTAGGTGGATCACCTGAGGTCAGGAGTTCAAGACCAGCCTGGCCAACATGGTGAAACACTGCCTCTACTAAAAATATGAAAATTAGCTGGGCATGGTGGTGGGTGCCTGTAATCCCAGTTACTTAGAAGGCTGAGGCAGGAGAATTGCTCGAACCTGGGAGGTGGAAGTTGCAGTGAGCCAAGATAACGTTACTGCACTCCAGCCTGGTCAACAGAGTGAGACTCCATCTCAAAAATAATAATAAATAAATAAATAAATAAATAACAGATTATGCCATCTGCAGTGATAATTTTACCTCTTTTCTGATATGAATGGATTTTATTTATTTTTTGTCTGGTTTCTCTTGCTAGGATTTCTAGCATTATGTTAAATAGAAGTTGAAAGAGTGGCCATCTTTGCCTTGTTCCAGATAGTAGAGTAAAAGCTTTTCATTTTTTATCATTGAATATGATGTTAGCTGTGGGTTTGTGGTATATGGAATTTATTGTGTTAAAATACATTCCCTCTAGTTGTTTTATCATAAAAGGGTGTTGAATCTTGCTAGGGGTTTGTTGATTTTGTTTATCATTTCAAAGAATCAACTTTCAGGATTTTTCTATTTTTCTTTTTTATTTATTTTGCTCTGATCTTTATTATTTTATTTCTTCTGCTAACTTTGACCTTAGTTTTTTTTGTTTGTTTGTTTTGTTTTGTTTTGTTTTTTGAGATCTGTCTTATTTTTTAATGTAGGCATTTATTACCTGAAATTCCCTTTTGGAAGTTCAAGTAATCTCATACTTGGTTACCTGAGTATCCCAAGTAACCAAATTTTTGCTGCATCTCATAACTTTTGGTTGCTTACTTTTTGTTTTCAGTTGTCTCCATATACTTTCTAATTTCTCTTTTGATTTCTTTTTTGACCCAGTAGTTGTTCAAGAGTGTGTTGTTTAATTTTCACGTATATGTGAATTTTCCTATATTCCTTCTGGTATTGATTCCAGTTTCATTGCATTGTAGTCAAAAATATATTTGGGATGATTTAAATCTTATTTAATTTGTTAAGACTTGTTTTGTGGTCTAGCATGTGTGTCCTGGAAAATATCCCATGTGCACTTGAGAAGAATGTGTATTCTGCTGCCATTGGGTGAAATGTTCTGTATATGTCTGGATATTCTTTGATTTTTTTCTCTTTTCTGTCTGGATGTTCCATCTATTCATGAAAGTATAGAATTGAAGTATTCTATTATTGCTGTATTACTATCTATTTCTCCCTTTAGCTCTGTTAATATTTTCTGGAGGAGTCTTTAGGGTTTTCTAGATAAATGATCATATCATCAGCAAACAGCGACAGTTTGACTTCCTCTTTACCAATTTAGATGCCCTTTATTCCTTTCTCTTGTCTGATTGCTCTGGCTAGGACTTCCAGTAGTATGTTGAAGAGAAGTGGTAAGAGTGGGTATCTTGTCTTGTTCCAGTTCCCAGAGGGAATACTTTCAACTTTCCCCACTCAGTGTTATGTTGGCTGTGGATTTGTCATAGATGGCTTTTATTATATTGAGGTATGCCCCTTGTATGCCAATTTTGCTGAGAGTTTTAATCATAAAGGGATGCTGGATTTTGTCAAATGCTTTTTCTGCATCTATTGAGATGACCATGTGCTTTTTGTTTTTAATTCTGTTTATGTGATGTATCACATTTATTGACTTGCATACGTTAAATCATCCCCGCATCCCTGGTATGAAACCCCCTTGATCATGGCAGATTATCTTTTTGATACGTTATTGGATTCAGTTAGCTAGAATTTTGTTAAGGATTTTAGCATCTATGTTCACTAAGGATTTGGTCTGTAGTTTTCTTTTTGGTTATGTCCTTTCCTGGTTTTGGTATTAGGATGATGCTGGCTTCATAGAATGATTTAGGGAGGGTTCCCTCTTTCTCTATCTTGTGGAATATTGTCAATAGAATATTGGTACCAATTCTTCTTTGAATGCTTGGTAGAATTCTGCTGTGAATCCGTCTGAACATTTATTTGTTGGTAAATTTTTTATTATTATTTTATTTTATTATTATTTATTTACTTATTTATTTATTTATTTTGAGACGGAGTTTCACTCTTTGTTGCCCAGGCTGGAGTGCAGTGGTGCAATCTCGGCTCACTGTAACCTCTGCCTCCTGGGTTCAAGCAATTCTCCTGTCTCAGTCTCCTGAAGAGCTGGGATTACAGGCATCTACCACCACACTCGGCTAATTTTTGTATGTTTAGTAGAGATGGGGTTTCACCATGTTGGCCAGACTGGTC
Organism: Colobus angolensis palliatus; assembly: GCF_000951035.1. Lineage (NCBI taxonomy): Eukaryota > Metazoa > Chordata > Mammalia > Primates > Cercopithecidae > Colobus > Colobus angolensis. The sequence goes on along the minus strand of NW_012114599.1, from coordinate 18,020,105 downwards.
TCAAACTCCTGACCTCAGGTGATCCACCCACTTTGGCCTCCCAAAGTGCTGGGATTACAGGCATGAGCCACCCCACTCAGCCTGTTGATAATTTTTTAAATTACCATTTCAATCATGCTACTTGTTATTGGTCTGTTCAGGGTATCTAATTCTTCATGATTTAAGCTAGGAGGGTGGTATCTTTCCAGGAATGTATCTGTCTCTTCTAGGTTTTCTAGTTTATGCACATAAAGGTGTTAATATTAGCCTTGAATGATCTTTTGTATTTCTGTGGTGTCAGTTGTAATATCTCCTGTTTTGTTTCTTATTAGGCTTTTCTGGATTTTCTCTCTTATTTTCTTGGTTAATCTTGCTAATGGCCTATCAATTTTATTTATATTTTCAAAGAACCAGCATTTTGTTTCATTTATCTTTTGTAATTTTTTTTGTTTCAATTTCATTTCATTTCATTCTGCTCTGATCTTGGTTCCTTTCTTCTGCTGGGTTTGGGTTTGGTTTGTTCTTGTTTCTCTAGTTCCTTGAGGTGTGACCTTAGATTGTCTGTTAGTGCTCTTTCTGATTTTTTGATGTAGGTGTTTAGGGCTATGAACTTTCCTCTTAGCACCACCTTTGCTATGTCCCAGAGGTTTTGATAGGTTGTATCACTATTGTCATTCAGTTCCAAGAATTTTTTAATTGCCATCTCAATTTCATTTTTGACCCAATGATCATTCATATGTTTAAGTGCTCCAATATTTGGTGAATATATATTTATGATTATCATATCCCCTTGATGAATTGGTCCTTTTATTATTATATAGTAACCATCTTTGTCTCTTGTGACAGATTTTGACAGAAAGTTTAATATAAATACAGGCACCCCTACTCTCATTTGGTTACTATTCGCATGAAATATATTTTTCCATCCCTTTATATTGTCTATATGTGTCCTTACAGCTAAAGTGAGTCTCTTCTAGATAGAATATTGTTGAATCATTTTTTCATTCATTCAGCCACTGTGTCTTTTGATTGAAGAACTTAATCCATTTACATTTAAAGTAATTACTGATAGATAAGAACTCACTACTGCCATTTTGTTCATTGTTTTCTGATGGTTTTGTAGGGTTTTTTTTTTCTTTCTTCCTTTCTTGCTGTCTTCCTTTGTGATTTCTTATTTTTTTCTGTTAGTAGTATGCTTTGATTCTTTTCTCTTTACCTTTTGTGTATCTATTACAGGCTTTTTTTCTTTATGGTTACCATGAAGTTTGCATAAAACATCATATAACAGTCATTTTAAGCTGATGACATCTTTATTTCATTCATGTACAAAAACTACTTTTCTCCCTCACCCACATTTTATGCTATTGATGTCACAGTTTACGTCTTCTTACAATGTGTATCCATTAACAAATTATTGTAGCTATAGGTACCTCTCCCTTTTAACTTTCATGCTAGATTTAAAAGTAATTTGTAATATTACAATATTACATTGTTCTGTATTTGCCCATATATTTACATTTACCAGTGAGATTTATACCTTCACATGCTTTTGTGTTGCCATTTGGTATCTTTTCATTTCAACTTGAAAAATTCCCCCTAGTACTTCTTGTAAGCCAAGTCTAGTAGTGACAAACTCCCTCAGTTTTGGTTTGTCTGGGAAAGTATCTCTCCTTCATTTTTTAAGGATAGTTTGGCTGGGTATACTGTTCATGATTGGCAGTTTTCCTTTCTTTCAGTATTTTGAATATGTCATCCCACTGTCTTCTGGTCTAAAAGATTTCTGTTGAGAAACCCATCAATAGTCTTATGATGATTCCCTTGTGTGTGATGAGTCACCTTTCTCTTGATGCTTTCAAAATTCTTTTTTCGTATTTGTCTTTTGATAATTTAATTATAGTGCCTCTTGGTATAGACTGACTTCTTAAGGTTCAACCTATTTGGGTCATTTGAGCTTCATCAATTTGGAGGTCCATTTCCCTCCCTAGATTTAGAAAATTTTCAGGCATTGTTTGTTTAAATAAGCTTTCTTCCCCTTTCACATTTTTTCTCCTTCTGATATTTCCATAATGTGCAATTGGTTTGCTTTGAGGTATCCTATAAGTCCTGTGGGCTTCTATCACTATTTTTTATTCTCTCTCTCTCTTTTTTTTTTTTGGCCCCTCTGATTGGATAATTTCAAATCACTTGCCTTTGAGTTTGCTGATTCTTTCTTCTGCTTGATCAGTCTGCTATTGAAGCTCTCTATTGAACTTTTCTATTTGGTCATCGTATTCTTTAGCTCCCAAATTTGTTTGGCTCTTTTTTATGGTTTCTATCTCTTTATTGAACTTATTTTGTTCATGTATTGTTTTCCTAATTTGATTTAGTCATCTATACAGTCATTCTCTTATAACTTACTAAGTTTCTTTAGGATGATAATTTGGAATTCTTTCTCAGGCCATTTATAGATCTTCATTTGGTGAGGTGGGAAGTGTCAGTTCCAGGAGCTTTATGGTCACTATATAATAATAAAAGGGCCAATAAAAATGGCACACTTTAGGTGCCCCTGAAGCCAGGCTTGACTCTGCAGGATTTTGGGAAGGCATTCAATTTTGAAACATCCCCTTTACAGGAGAAGGAGAGAAGGAGGACTTGCATCCAGTGTCTTGGCATATAAGGGTACTACCCTAGGGAGAAGAGATGGGTGGCTCTCAGCACCTAACATGACTCTGTGGGATTAAGAAAAACCACACAAACGTAAGACTTACCTCTCCTCAATAGGGAGCAAGAGGAGTATAGGGGGTGCATCCATTGAGGTTTGAGAAACCTCTAGAATCTCTAGCCAGGTTGTCTGATGAAGGTCATTCCTTTTTGAATTCAGTTTGTCTGTAAAGGCTGGAAGAGGTAACTGCTTCCTCAAGTGGGAAGACATCAATGGAAGACTACAAGAATCATGAAGAATCAGAGAAACATGACACACACGTCAAGCCCATTGCTAAGATACACTCTAGCTTCTGAGATCTGTGTGCCCTCTACAGGGACACATGGAGCACCAGCTGCAGGGGCACATAGAGGACCATCTGTAAGGGCATGTGGGATGCTGGCTGCAGGAGTGCATGAGTTGCTGGCTTTGGGGCCAAACCAAGTGCCAACTTTGAGGATGCACAGGATACAGAGTTCAGGAATGCATTGAGTGCTATATGTGTGGGTGCACTGAGTGGGTGCTTAGGGGGCACACAGAGTGTTAGCTGTGGGGCACCATCTACAGGAGCATACAGGGTTCTATCTGTGGGGTCATGCAGGACATCAGCTGTGGGGGCATGTAGAGCCTCATCTACAGAAGTACCCAAGATGCTGTCTGCAGTGACACACATGCTACTTGCTGGGAGCCCTGGCCCTTTTCTTTGCCTTTGCTACCCATAGATGATCCAGCTGTGCTGATTTCCTTAGCAGTCTGGCCATGATGACAGAAGCAGGCCTCTTGGGCAGCACCACCAAAATGTTGGGGACTCCAGATCTCACTTTATTTTCTTCTTAACCTGAGGGAGAAGTTGTGGGCCAGGGGGACTCTCTTGGCGCTGAGTTGTAACAACCTAGGAGACGGGTGATATGGGCAAAGTGAAACTACTCTTCCTACTCCTTTCAACGTAGCTGATCTCAGGTTTTGTGATTAACTGGAGCTCTAGAACCTCTCAACTGGACTCCAGAGCTCTCATAAAAGTATTTTCATCTGCAGATGGTTGTCAAATCAGTGTTTCTGTGGGGGACAAGGGCTGGAACCTCTTATTCTACCATCTTGCTGACATCATTTCAACTTTATTTTCTAAATTTTCTTAAGTTGTGGTAGCATAATAGATTCCTTGACTAGATGGGCAGAGTAGTTCAACATTTAACTCTCACTTAACACTCTCAACCTTTAACTCCCAACCCCATGGCTGGACTAATTTTTTTTTTTTTTTACTGTTTTTAGTTAACTAGTTTCAGTCTCAGAAGTAATTCTTATGTTTGAAAGCCTCTAGCACTGATTTTTATCTAAAGATAAAGATCTAGGATTCATCACTCTATCAATTGAAATCAAAACCATGGAGGCCACCAAAAAAAAAAAAATTTGAAACAGGAAGAGAAGATGCTGATGGTGGAACACTTCCGAGGTGGGCAGAAAAACAAGAACCAGAGAATTGATCAAAGTGATCCAAGAGACAGAAACATAACAGGAACATCCAAAAGACAAAAGAAGAGACCTTTCCAACTCCTGTCAATTGAATCTTCCTACACACACACTCCTCAATCTAAAAGATAGATTATAAATCTCACCTCGTTTCTATTAGTTCCAGAATTGTTGAGTCCCTGAAAGCCCTGGATTATTGGAGAGGTTGTCAAGAGCAAGAGATCCAGAAATGCCTCTGTGCCATAGCACCCTGGTAGAAGAATGGATGAGGTGGGCTTCCCATCACCTTTTCCACCATGTAGAGAGTGGTACCCCATGGAATTCTGTATCACCATGTTACTCCACCCAACCCACCTCCACTCTCACTCAAAATCAGAAAGGCAACCCCAGGACCAATATGTGTGTGTGTGTGTGTGTGTGTGTGTGTGTGTGTGTGTGTGTGTGTGTTTGTGTGTGTGTGTGTGTGTGTGTTGACCCTGTCTTCCTTCCAAATTTATGTAATTCTGTTTAATCTTTTCTCTTTGGTTTGCCAATAGGCAGTAATATTTATGTCATGGTGCTGTTCAATAAATCTTCAATAACGTTGCAAAGAATAAAATCCAAATGCTTTAGCCTATGATATAGGGCTTTTAACAATATAATCTCAGACAATAATTCTCCATGTCCTCTGCATTTTGGCCATACTAGAGTCCATACCATTTCTGGGACCCTCCCTGTATTATTCTGCCTTATGCTCATACTCTTATTATCATCTTTTATTCATCCTCCTTCCTTAAAACTCCATGCCTATTTTTAAAGCCTTACATAACAGCCAAAATTCAGTTCAATCACATCTCTCCAGATGTTCCCAGCCAAAATTAACCTCTCCCTCTCTCCTCCCCCATCCTACTTTGCAATTCTTCAATAGAACCCTCTTAATTTGTCTTATATCATAGTTTTGTGTGAGTAAATCTGTCTCTGCTTTCTGTCTTCCCCACCCCCACTCTTATACATAATTATGAGCCTCTGGGAGTACAGAACTGTCTCTTACTCATCTTTGCACTACCTAACAGAGCCTAACACAGATTTGGACACACAGCATAATCTTAATTAACATTTGGTAATTTGAAAGGCATTGCAATCAAAATGAAGAGAATATGTATACACACACACACACACACACACACACACATATACACAAGGAAATTAGCAAACTATAAACTGTTATGGTTAGAGGGAAACTTAAAAATTATCTCTTCTAATTGCTTTATGTTATAGAAGAAGAATTTGAGGTAAGAGAAATGTAAATAAAAGAAGTTAGCTTATGTCAAGCACTATATAAATAATTGGCACAACATCAGCATGCAGGAAGCCACGTATTATTTTAGAAGGAAGGATTTAAAAGATCTGATGTGGTTTGAATCTGTAGCCTCACCCAATCTCATGTTGAATTTAATCCCCAATGCTGGAGTTGTGGCCTGGTGAGATGTGATTAGATCATGGGTGCAGGTTTCCCTCTGGGTGTTGTTTTCATGATAGCAAATGAGTTATCACAAGATCTGGTTGTTTGAAAATGTGTGGTAACTCCCTCTTATCTCTCTTCCTCCTGTTCCAGCCATGTAACATGTGCCTGCTTTCCCTTTGCCTTTTACTATAACTGAAAGTTTCCTGAGGCCTCCCCAGAAGCCATGATGCTTGCTATACAGCCTGCAGAATTGTAAGCCAATTAAACCTCTTTTCTTTATAAAATTCCCAGTCGCAAATATTTCTTTATAGTAGTGCAAAAATGGACTAATGCAGAAAATTGATACTAGGAGTGGGACACTGTTATAAAGATACCTGGAAATGTGGAAGCAGCTTTGAAACTGCATAATGGGTAGAGGCTGAAACAGTTTGAAGGACTCAAAAGAAGACAGGAAGATGAGGGAAAGTTTGGAACTTCCTAGAGACTTGTTGAATGGTTGTGACCAAAATGCTGATAATGACATGGATAGTGAAGTCCAGGCTGAGGAGGTCTCAGAGGGAAATGAGAAACTTATTAGGAACAGGAGTAAAGGTCACTCTTGCTATGCTTTAGCAAAGAGACTGGCAGCATTGTGTCCCTGCTCTAGGGATCTGTGGAACTTTGAATTTGAGAGAGATGATTTAGGGTATCTGGCAGAAGAAATTTCTAACAGCAAAGTGTTCAAAATGTGGCCTGACTGCTTCTGAAAATCTATGCTCATATGCATGAGCAAAGAAATGATCTAAAACTGGAACTTATACCAAAAAAGTTTGGAAAATTTGCAGCCTGGCCATGTAGTAGAAAAGAAAAGCTCATTTTCAGGAGAGAAATTCAAATGGACTGCAGAAATTTGCATAAGTAAAGAGAAATCTGTTGCTAGTAGCCAAGACAATGGGGGAAAGACCTCAGAGGCATTCATTTCAGGGACCTCTGAAGCAGCCTCTCCCATCACAGACCTGGAGGTCTAGGAGGGAAGAATGGTTTTGTTAGCCATGCCCAGAGCCCCACTGCTCTGTACAGCCTCAGGACATGATGCTCTGCATCTCAGCCACTCCAGCTCCAGCTCTGGCTAAAAAGGGCCAAGGTAGAGCTTGGACCACTGCTTCAGAGGGTGCAAACTGCAAGCCTTGGCAGCTTTCATGTGGTGTTAAGCCTACAGGTGCACAGAGTGCAAGAGCTGAGGCTTGGAAGCTTCCACCTGGATTTCAGAGAATATATGGAAAAGCCTAGATGTCAAGGCAGAAGCCTGCTGCAGGGGCAGAGTCCTCAGGAAGAACCTCTACTAGGGCAGTGCGGAGGGGAAATGAGAGGTTGGAGCCCCTACACATAGACCCCACTGGGGCACTGCCTCATGAAGCTGTGAGAAGAGGGCCACCATCCTCTAGACCCCAGAATGGTAGATTCACTGATAGCTTGCACCATGTACCTGGAAAAGCCGCAGGCATTCAACATCAGTCTGTGCAAGCAGTTATGGTGGCTGTACCCTGCAAAGTCTCACGAAAGGAACTGCCCAAGGTTTTGGGAGTCTACCCTTTGCATCAGTGTGCCCTGGATGTGAGACACGAAGTCAAAGTAGATTATTTTGGAGCTTTAAGGTTTAATGGGCCGGGCATGGTGGCTCATGCCTATAATCCCAGCACTTTGGGAGGCTGAGGTGGGTGGATCACCTGAGGTCAGGAGTTCGAGACCAGCCTGACCAATATGGAGAAACCCATCTCTACTAAAAATACAAAATTAGCCAGGTGTGGTGGCACATGCCTGTAATCCCAACTACTCAGGAAGGCTGAGGCAGGAGTATTGCTTCAACCCAGGAGGCAGAGGTTGCAATGAAGCTGAGATCACACCATTGCACTCCAGCCTGGGCAACAAGAGCAATCTCAAAAAAAATTTTTTTTAAATTTAATGACTGCCCTGCTGGGTTTTGGACTGTATGGGCCTGTAACCCCTTTGTTTTGGCCAATTTATCCCTTTAGAATAGGAGTATTTACCCAATGCCTATACCTCTTTTGTATCTTGGAAATAACTAACTTGTTTTTTATTTTACAGGCTCATAGGCAGAAGAGACTAGCCTTGTCTCAGATGAAACTTTGGACTTTTGAGTTAATGCTGGAATGAGTCAAGACTTTGGAGGACTGTTGGAAAAGCATGATTGTATTTTGTAATATGAGAGGACATGAGATTTGGGAGAGGCCAGGGGCTGAATGATATAGCTTGCATCTGCACCCTGACCCAAATTTCATGTTGAATTGTAATTCCCAATATTGGAGGTGGGACCTTGTGGGAGGTGATGATCACAGATGCTGTTCTCATGATAGTGAGAGACTTCTCACAAGATCTAGTTGTTTAAAGGTGTGTTACCTCCTGCATCTCTCTCTTTCTCCTGTTCCAGTCATGTAAGACCTGCCTGCTTTCCCTTTGCCTTCCACCATGATTGGAGCTTTCCTGAGGCACCCCCCAGAAGCTATCATGCATTCTGTACAGCCTGTAGAACCATGAGCCAATTTAACCTTTTTTCTTTTTAAATTACCCAGTATCAGGTATTTCTTTATAGAAGTGCAAGAATGGACTAATATAAGATCCCTGATGGGAATAGGGCATTACAAGGAGGAAAGAAGAAATCATCAAAAGTATGGCAATCAAAAGGAACATGATATATTGAGGAAAATAATAACCAAACCAGTTTGGAGGGAGCAGAAGTTTTTTTCAGGGAAGTAGTAAGAGATAAGGTGGATGGTTGATTAAGACAGAAATCTGGGAGCCCTTAAAGATCAAGAAGAGACTTATTTGTGGGATATAAAAATCAAAGCAACTGAACTCTTAGAGACAGAGTAGAAGGGTGGTTACCAGAAGCTGAGAAGGGTAGTGGCGGCCTAGGGGAGAGGTGGGCATGGTTAATGGGTACAAAGAAAATAGAAAGAATGAATAATACCTACTATTAAATAGCACTACAAGGTGACTACAGTCAATAATAACTTAACCGTACATTTTAAAATAACAAAAAGAATATAATTGGATTGTTTGTAACACAGAAGATAAATGCTTGAGGGGATGCATACCCCATTCTCCATGGTGTGATTATTATGCATTGCATGCCTGGATCAAAATATCTCATGTACCACATAAATATATACAAATACCCACAAAAATTATGATTTTTTAAAAAAAGATCAATCAGAGAATTCAGACTCTATCCTGAGATATTGGGATAGTCTTTAATGTGTTTTAATACTCAGATGATGAACAAGATGGTGACTTGAAAGATAAACCGAATACCAGGAAAGTGAGGAGACTGCACTAGAACCAGATAGACCACTTAGAAAGTAGGAGGTGATTAATTCTGAACCAGTGAGATTAAAACAGGAATCAGTAAGGGGAAACAGAAGATTTATCACTAAAACTTTGGAAGAGTGACAGGACAGAGGGAACATCAAGAATGACTGATTTCCAGCTTACATGATTCAGAGAATAAAGGTCTGAGAAAAAAAACAGAAAGCCAGGAAAAAAAAAAATGTTACACCTAGAAAATTCCTTTAAAATTATCATGTCCACATGCTGTCTTTTACAGATAATGACTTCAGGCAAAAGCTAGTGCTGGAAAAAACAGAGGGGCTTTGCTTTTAGTGAGTTTTCAGAACATGATTCTCATCACTTCAGAGGCCAGGAATGGAAACACCCACTTATGGGAAACAGCACCAGCCTTAGGCAGAGTCACATCTGGCCCCGGCATGAGGCTCATCCCACCTCTCTTGCTCCCTCGGTGCTGCCCAGAATCTGCCCTACGCATGGGGTCATCTCCCCTCTGAATCTTGATGGCTTTCTCATTTCCCTGCCTGGAGTCACCCTTTACCTAAGTCTGTGCCTTTTACTTTGGCCCCAGATTCATCCCCTTGCTTATACCTGCCCTGGGAACATTTATGCTAGTTCCATAGTCCCCCTTTCTCCATTCTTCTTTATTCACTCCTCCACATTCATTCATCCAACATTTTCATAAGTTCTGGAACTAGAATGGTAAGCAATACATTTTCAGTGCTTTCAGAAGGCTTACATTCTAAAATGAAAGCAAGTTCTCTCCCACTCCCCTAAAAGAGGAAACAAATAATTACAACAAAATAATTTAAAATCACGGTAAGTACGAGGAAGAATAAAAAATCTGTGATGAAAATAAGCAAAATAATATAGAATTGTGAATACAAAATTAGGTAGAAAACTAAGTTTATTAAGAATGAGAAAAGGGGCCAGGTGTGATTTACACCTGTAGTCCCAGCACTTTGGGAGGCCAAGGCAGGAGGATTGCTCAAGGCCAGGAATTCAAGATCAGCCTGGGCAAAAAAGTGATACCTTGTCTCTTAAAATAAATAAATAAATAATTAATAATAATAAAAGAAATCACACAAATTACAAATCTGTAAAAGTGTACAGAAACTACAGTTGTAAAAAAATCTTTCTAGTGATTTGAACCTTTTATGAAGTGATGCACTTTATTGTTAATAATACTTTCTATCTTAAAGTCTACTTGTGTGATAACAATATAACTACATGAACTTTTTTTAAGCTATGATAAAACTAACCATGGCATATATTTTCCCATTATTTTACTTTCAACATTTTTGAAACTTCATGTTTTTAATCTTTTTCTTATAAAGAGCCTATACTGGTTTTTTCTTAAATTCAACCTTAAAAAACCTTGTTTCTTAACTGGAGTATTTGATCCATTTACATTTAGTGAAATTACTGATATTTTTGAGTTTAGATCTGTCATCTCATTATGTGTTTTATTAAGCCACCTCTTCTATGTTCCTTTTCCTGTCCTTTAATGCATTCTTTTGGGTTGGTTACTTTTTATTATTCTACATTTTTTTATCTACTAGTTTGGGAGTTCCACACACACTTTTCCACTAATTATCCTAATGCATCATGAGGGGTTTTCTTGTTTTGTTTTATCTGGCTTATTTCTTTATTTATCTTAATTGCCTGGGTAGAACCTCCAGTACAATGTTAAATAGAAGTGACAAGAGCACATATCCTTTTTTAGGTCCTGATATTAGGAGGAAAACATTCAGTGTCATGCTATAGTACCTAGCTCCCAGCCAAGATTTTTAAGCTCGGATTTTATCACTGTGAATGTAGTAAGCATAGTGGTTCCACAATCCATATTGAATCATTTCGGTACTTTTCTTTTGAGACAGAGTCTCACTCTATTGTCCAGGCTGGAGTGCAGTGGTATGATCTCAGCTCACTGCAAACTCCACCTCCTGGGTTCAACCGATTCTCCTGCCTCAGCTTCCCAAGTAGCTGGGATTACCTGTAATTTTGTATTTTTAGTAGAGACAGGGTTTCACCATGTTGCCCAGGCTAGTCTTGAACTCCTGACCTCAGATGATACACCCACCGCAGCCTCCCAAAGTGCTGGGATTATAGGCATGAGCCACCATGCCCAGCTTCATATAGTATCTGGTCTCTTTTGAACTACTTTTTCTGTTGGTTCTGGCTTATGTTGTTTTATCTCTTGGTGTATCTCATTGTTTTTCATAGTTCTCAGGCCATTTTTAACTTATTAATAGAAATAATTTGAAGTCTTAGATGGTGTTATTTTCCTTCAGAGAGACTTTTTTTCCTTCTGTCAGGTACCTGATGGGAACCAAGGTTTTCTGAGTCACCAAGGTGAACTACCAAAACATAGTCCATATCTGTCTTAGTCAATTTGGGCTGCTATAACAAATTACCCATAGACTAGGTAGCTTAAACAACAAATATTTATTTCTCACAGTTCTTGAGGCTAAAACAATCAAGGTCAAGGTGCTGGTAGATCCAGTGTCTGATGAGGCACTCTTCTTGGTTTGCTGATAGCCATCTTCCTACTATGTCCTCACATGGTAGAGAGCAGGGAGAGAGCAAACTTCTTATAAGGGCATTAATCCCTTTCCTTCCACCCATTAATCCCTTTCCACCCATATGACCTAATTACCTCCCAATAGCTCCACTGATATGGTTTAGATCTTTGTCCCCACCCAAATCTTATGTCAAATTGTAATCCCCAGTGTTGGTAATGGGACCTGGTGGGAGGTGATTGGATCATGGGGTTGGTTTCTCATGAATGGTTTAGCACCATCCTTTTGGTACTGTTCTCATGATAGTGAGTGAGTTATCATGGGATCTGCTTGTTTAAAAGTGTGTAGCACTCCCCCTCATGCTCTCTTGCTCCTGCTCCCACCATGTAAGACGATTGCTCCCCCTTTGCCTTCTGCCATGATTGTAAGTTTCCCGAGGTCTCCCCAGAAGCCAAGCAGATGCCAGCATCATGCTTCCTATACAGCCTGCAGAACCATGAACCAATTAAGCCTCTTTTCTTTATAAATTACCCAGTCTTGGGTATTTCTTTATAGCAGTGCAAGAAGGAACTAATACATCCACCTTCTAATACCATCAAACGTGGTGGATCTGGAGTCAAGATTTCAACATATAAATTGGGACGAGGACACAAACATTTAGTCCGTAGCAATATCCCTTGAGATCTGAGTCCTGAGCAAGGAGTGTTTCCACAATTTTCCCACTATTACAGGGCACAGGACTCTTATCCCTGGCCCTGTCATGGTAGTGTGTGACTCTACTTTTCATCCTTTTCACTGGAATAGGAACATGTACCCAGCATAAAAATATTTTCAAATGGTGAAGTCCTCCAGGGTCTTAACCTCCTGCCTCCAACTTTTATCTCCTTCCTACACTAACCTGCCAAAAGTGTAACTTAGTCCCAATCTTTGAACACCACCTGGGCAGAAGCCACTGAGGCTGCCTATCTTTCTCAAGCTGATCACAATTTCATTTCTTCATTATTGTTTTTCTGTATTGTTCCTTTTAAGACTTTTTTTTCTGCCCAGCTTTTTAGTTGTCTTTAGAGGGAGGGTTATTACCAAAGTCAGACTATTCTATTTTCATTTTAGTAACATTGCTTTCCAAATAGTAGATGAGAGGATATTTTTCTTTTTAGATGTATAATTATCCATCTGATTAACAAAGAAAGAATGAAAAAATCTGAATATCATTGTTTTATAACAGCCTATGAAGTAATGCATCTAGGCATCTAATTATTATCTGCTAATATCACTAAGTGAGGGATATCCAGGCATCAGCATGGGCGAATACAATGCCACCTATGAAGTAGTCACCCCCTCAAAAAAATTCAAACCTGAATCAAGCCTCTCTAAATATAGCCTCTGAAGCCATCAACAAATCTATAAGAAATGCTGAGTGTTATAGATGTGTTAAAATATACTATAGAAATGTGATAAGCAAACTCCAGGGTGTGAGACCTTCAGGAGAAAAAAATTCAGTTTCTTAACAAATAAATTATAAAGGAAAAAAACAAGGTTGGGAGGACTTATATATTAAAATAGATTTATGAAACATAATGAATCACAATGCATTGATCTTATTCAAATCTTGATCTTTTAAAAACTGTCAAAACTATGCTATTTGTAAGGTAATTGAGAACTTGAACACTGACTCAAAAATATTTGATATTTTAAAGCATTACATTTTTAAGTATGATAACACCATTGTGGTTATGTTTAGCAAAAAAGGAGTGTGTATATTTGTGTCTGTACATATGTGTATATATGTATATATAGTATATAACTGCATATTATATAATCTACTACACATACACACATGTATTAAGTGCAATAGTTCTGGATACAAAATTTGCTTAAAACTAATACAGGGAGGTAAGAAGTGAAGGCGAGTGTGGATGCAGGAAAAAAACAAAAGACTATTATGTAGAGAATGGGAGAATGGGTTGGTGGGGGAAAAGAATGCAAACAAGATCATTTCAGAGCCTATTATAATGTCCAGATGATAGATGATGCTGGCATGGACTAAGGTAATGAAGCAAAATAGAAGAATTTGAGATATATTTTGACTTTCAGATTTCTGTGAGAGATTCATGAATATGTAAAGTAGATAATTGCCAACAAGAGGTAACATAACTTGGGATGAAAGTATATCAATGAAAGGATGATTTTTAAATCTAGGGGGATTAATGAGCCCATTCAGGTCAGGTATATTAAGGCAAACATTTATTGAACCCTAATATATCAGTCACTTAGTAGATTTACAGCCTGGATCGGGGAGACAAGTCAATGGCAAATCCTGTGATAAAATATGGGCAAAGTGGAGTGTCAGGTGCAATGGAAGCAAGATCCCTCTCCACCCTGCTCCCCAGCCAGTCACAGGGGATGAATCGCGAATAAGAGTTAACAAACTTAAATGACATCTGAAATATTGTCACCAACCGAATTGTTCAACTTCCATCAAAGGAAATCATTGTTTTTATTGATAACATCATTCTTTCAGTTTTATCTTTTCAAAGACTGAATTTTAATGGTTTCAGGCTCTGGGTAAAATGTCATGCCTGTATCTTCCATGCCTTCAGGAACAGATGGGGCCTGACATGTTCAGAGCAGTCATAAGCAAACTAAAATCCAATTTTCCTTGGTAGGAAGGCATTGGAACAGCCAAGCAGTCTGGAGGGAGAGGCTGGGGCGGGAGTATGTTCTCACTGGTTCACAAGGCCTATTTGTGCAATCCCACATGCCCTTCAAGTTTTCTCCTGCTCTGAAAGCACAGGCTGCAAATGAGCACTAGTTTATGGGCACAGCTGATTCCAATCTCTCACTTGTCATGAACTAATGTTTTATGATGTGTTGAGGTGACCCCTGGCTAAAAAGACTGTATGAATGCCTTTTATTGTTTTCTTGTTTGTGATATATTGGGCCAGAGGATGTGCGTAACCTGATCAACCTAGTAAAAATTTTAATCTCTTCTATTTTTATGGTCTTCCAGGAAAAATTCCATTTAGGGGAAAAGTAATGACTTTCAAAACTAATTCTCAAACATCCCAACAACACATTACCAAAAATGGGCCCAGTCTTGTCAAGGGTCTTCACTCCTCTAAAAGTTTTCCTAATAGTTTGTTTGGAGATTGGTGTGTTCAAGCACTTGAGAGGCAGGGTCTTTGTCAGTGGGGGGGGTGGTGGGGTCACTGAGAGTTTATGTGGGAGGGATGGGGGAAAGTCTTAGGAGTTACAGGCTTCAATTTGCTGTTAGGATGCCATCTTCCAGGGTCTTCGGCCCACCAAGACTAGAGGTTTTGCTTGCTATCAAATCTCTCAAAATAGTAATCACAGCTAAACGAACAATCTCATTCAATTCTTATAATAAGCCTGTCAAAAAGGTATACCACATATACACCCTGCATTTTACAGATAGGGGAACTAAGGCTGAAAAACGCTGTGACTTACCCGGGACCACACAGCTTGATGGGAAGCGGCTTTGACTTGGCTTCTTCTGATCTCTGTGTCTACTTTAGTAGAGGTTTGCTCCCCCCACCTCTATTCAAAGACCCTAGGAGCCACAGGAGAAGAGATTTGAGAGCAACATTCACGAAAACTGCAACATCCTCCATGCATAACGTCCTCAGTCTGGTGATTCTTACCTTGTTTCCACCTCATTCCCATAACACTTGATGTACACCTGGTATCACTTCACCAGGTACACCTGGTATCACTTCACCAGCACGGGACATACAGGTGGGAGTTAACCATCTGTAATTAAACTTCCTTCCCTCTCCCTTAAAGAGAAACACATCAGAATCCAGTTAAGAGTGATACTGAATTTTCTCCAATTTATTTTTATGTAAGTCACTCACAAATATTCCATTATTAGTAACAACAAATTATTAGTAGCACAAATTATTTGCAATGTAGTTTCAAACTGTCACCAGAATAGATACTTGTTGCTTTACCCCTCTGATGACCACTTATTCTTTCTCAAACCTACTGCTGTTCTCTACCCATAACCTCCCACTCTCACCTTTATCTACTGAGCTCTCAGCATCTCATGGGAATAAAAAGCATGGGATTCAGAGTTCAGACATACTTAGGTTTGCATCTTGGCTCTGACACTTACTAACTGTGTGACACTGACAAGTAAGTTTCTCTAAGACTCAGTTTTCTGTTGTATAAAATGGAGATAAAATAGTATCTGCCTTGTGCTATTGTGAAAATAGACAGTGGCAACAGACAGATATTAATTGGATACGCGAGTTATTACAATGTCTGGCACACATTAACCGCTGACTAAATGTTAACTACCTTTTATTACTTTATCCCATATCTATCCAGTTCACATCCTCCACTCCTTTTCTGTCAAGTTTTCATGGCCTCTGTTTACTGTGAAGAGTAGCTTATGTTCTGAACTCGCTAGTAAAGAAAACAAGATATTACAAAGAGAATTGGAAGGAAGCCTCAAATTAATCAACATTTATATAATTTCTCCTGTGCCCCAGCCATCCTACATAGTCAGTTTACCTTATCGAGTGATGAGTTAGTAATAGGGTGAATTTTGAGTTCGGCCATCAGCATTCATTGGCTGCATTGTTGAAGCAGCAGCTCCCCACTGATTTCAGAGACTACTTATCCACTTGGCCATCCACAGTGTTAAGTTTCCTAGATGTTAGGGAAAGGCCTGCCCCAAAGCAAAAGCCAGGTCACCCTCTGTTTCCTCTCCACTCGCCAGCATCCACACTTCAGTTCTGCGGCCAAACATTTAATGAAATACAGCCCAAGTAAAGAGAAGCTGCCCCAACTACTGAGATAGAATTAAGAACACTAATTGAGGCAAGACCATAAGTCTGCCTTCACACCACCCCAAGAGGGAAAAGAGATCTGACCCCATGGAGGAGGCTATGCATACATATGTGTGAATCTCAACACCATAAGGGTAGGTGTGTCAACAAGAGATAAATCAGTGGTGGACAAGGCAAAGGCCCAATGAAAAGTGACATCACATGTTAGTAAGTCATCAAAGGATTAATGAGATTCTGCCAGAGACATTAACTATTCCCTCACCTGTCAGAGTCATTTTTAAAATCTTGAATCTGACACTGATCTTCCCAAATCTTCACTGCTCACCCAAAATCTAAATGGTACCGTGCTATTTAGTCCCCACCCCATGTTCTTCACATCAGAAATGAAGATGCAGGCCAGGTGGCTCACTCCTGTAATCCCAGCACTTTAGAAGAACGAGGCGGGCAGATCACTTGAGGTCAGGAGTTCGAGACCAGCCTAGCTAACATGATGAAACACCATCTCTACTAAAAATACAAAAATTAGCTGGGTGTGATGGTGCATGCCTGTAATTCCAGCTACCCTGGAGGCTGAGGCAGGAGAATTGCTTGAACCCGGGAAGCAGAGGTTGCAGTGAGCTAAGATTGTGCCATTGCACTCCAGCCTGGGTGACAAAATGAGACTCCATCTCAAAAAAAAAAAAAAAGATGCACTACTCAACCTCAGCTGAACTCCCTGACAGCTCTCCTCCACTTCACTCTTTTCCTTGGTTGACTCTCCAGCCTAGTTCTACAATCATTACTCCAAACTTTTTCCACTCTCTAAATCCTGAAACAGGAACCCGCACCATACTCCCCTTCACCCCTACCTCCACCTCCACCTCCACCTCCACAGATGACCTTCCCTGTTATTAGCAGGTTTTGTGAAGACTGAAGCTTATACAATTTAGGGAGAAGGATTATTAAAAGAAAATAATATAAAATTACGAATACAAAATTTTGTATTCATAAAAAGTAACAATACAAAAGAAGTTTTAAGTTAACAAATACCATAATGTCATTACATTATAAATGTTTTTAGTAATTAACTGCCCGACATACCTCTACAATATTTTTTCTTATCATTTTTTGCCGATGACAATGGCTTTATGATATCATAGACAATGGCTTTATAATATCATTTGACAATGGCTTTATAACATGATAGTGGTTTTATAATATCATTATATGACAATGGCTTTATAATGTCATATTTTAATTACTGAAAATAAGAAACTGATTGTGATATCTTACTGGTTCCTTCATTAATAAATGGGTTAAGTAAAATCTCAGACACTCGTTCATTTTACATGTGTATTGGAGTTATTATTTTACCTTTTTAAAAAATTATCTTTTTGGAGATCTACCAAAATGCCCAATGAATTCACCTGACAGAGGTAAGTAAGCTACATTGCCAGGAAAGTGTATCCAGTAAGTGGCTTGAGTCCAGGCACATATTTTCTTAGCTCCTGGAGATAAAGGCCAAGTGACAATAGAATTTTAACTTTGCTAACTCTCCATTTCTCTAGTTTATCTTCCTTTCTACTGTCTGTGTGTTTATGTATATCTGTTTCATTTATGGTTGATAAATTATTTCCCATTGGTGTCAGAAAAGATTAGGAAATTGATTTTAATGTATGACCATTTGGTGGTCTCCAAGACTGGGTTAATAGATTATAGGTATTTGTTTCCTTTTTTTTTTTTTTTTTTTTTCAGAAGGTCTCACTATGTTGCCCAAGCTGACCTCAAACTCTTGGGCTCTAGCAACCGTCAAGCCTGGGACTGTAGGTGCCTGCCACTGCACCTGGCCTTATCTATTTTTCCCTTGAGTGAAGTGAACATGTATAATTTGATTCATCTTTTTTATCTATTTGTCTCTTTTGAGAAAAACCAATCAAGAATTTCAAGCTCACCAGAAAGGAGAACAGCTCTTTGATGTCTACTTCAGGGTGTTTTGGTATTTCTGTATCAACTCTTGACCTGTGGCTAACATAGAACTGAAGCTTTAAGCTCACTATGTATATGTACATCTATGTGTCATAACTCACAAAAGATTGTACCTTTCTTTGTAACTGGATATTTTCCTATCTCCCAGGGGCATCAAAAAGTTACATTATGAAGTCTTTTAAATTAAAGGGGTGTTTTTTGGATTGATTTACATAAGAGATAAATAAGTGTTTATAAAGATGGGATATTCCCAAGACTCTCAAAAAATCAGAAAAGTGAACTTCATCCCAGCACTTTGGGAGGCTGGGGCAGACAGATCACATGAGGTCCAGGAGTTCAAGACCAGCCTGGCCAATATGGTGAAACCCCGTCTCTACTAAAAATTTAAAAATTAGCCGGGTAGAGTGGTACACGCCTATAATCCCAGCTACTTGGTAGCTGAGGCATGAGAATTGCTTGAACCTAGGAGGTGGAGGTTGCAGTGAGCTGAGATTACACCACTACACTGCAGCCTGCGCAACAGAGCAAAACCCTGTCTCAAAAAAAAAAGAAAGAAAGAAAAAGAAAAATGAACTTCAAATGTTTTAAATGTGCTATACTTAATTACTTTCACAAAAACTCAAATATATATTAAAAATCCAGAAATATATTAAGAATCTCAGAAATATATTAAGAATATATTCAGAAACTCAGACACTTAGTGCCTCACAAAACTTTCTTAGGAAAACTAGTTATTCCCTGGCTTACAGGGTGCCTTGGCTTTACAGATGTGAAGAAGGTCTCTTCCTGGCTGACCAGAAGTTTTAGGGTATTGGGAGTACCTCAAGAAGAGAGAAATTCCCACACATTTATAGATATTACAGGTGATATTGGGTAGGGTTTGTTGGGTTTGCTTTCCTAGCTTCAAGATCACAAATAAAAGAGGCTTTTAAAAGCCCAATGTGAGGGCTGGGCACAGTGGCTCACTCCTGTAATCCCAGCATTTTGCGAGGTCTAAGTGAGTGGATCACCTGAGGTCAGGAGTTCAAAACCAGCCTGGCCAACATGGCAAAACCCCATCTCTAATAAAATACAAAAATTAGCTGGGCATGGTGGTGGATGCCTGTAATCCCAGCTACTTGGGAGGTTGAGGCAGGAGAATCGCTTGAACCTGGGAGGCAGAGGTTGCAGTGAGTCGAGATCGTGCCACTGCACTCCAGCTTGGGTGAAACACTGTTTCAAAGAAAAAGTAAAAGAAAAGCCCAATGTAAGATTCCTTTTAAGAACTTCCAAAAAGAACTTAAATTTGTCATGCTTCAATACTGTATGGCTCTTGATTTGGTAAAGCAAATTTAAAGAAACCTAAGCAGTAAATTAACATTCTTCCTTTACCCATAATTAATAATCAAGCCAAATCTAATGTCAGGATTATTTCAATCACAAAATAATCTTTTCTCTCCCTTTTTTATAATTATTATAATCACAAGGCAGGGGTCGGGGAATACTGTCAGAAAAAGTCATGAACGCTTGGAAATGGACAAAAAAAATAGTGGGTGTTTGTCTAGCTCACTTATCCAGGTTATCTCAGCCTTTCCATGTCTTTGAGCTGTTTTACTCCATAAATTATAGGTAACCAAGAGCAATGCAAATGATATTTTCCATAGTCATGCCAATTCTGTCCAGTGAAAGGACAACTGATTCCCAGGACCGATGACCACTCCTCTTCTAGAAAAAGTTAGTTTTTGAATTTTAGAATTTGTTCTGGTTATTCTTTCATGTCTTTTCCCCCATCTAATCATTAGAATTTCCTTGCTAGTGTTAATAATTCTTTTAGCGTTTCCTTTGAAGTTACATTAAATTTATAGGTTATGTATAAAATTTATATCTTTGTGAAATTGAGTCTTTATGTCCAAGAACAAAGTATACCTTTCCATTTGTCCAAGTCTTCTTTTGTTTCCCTCAACAGCTTTTAAAATTTTCCTTTTTATGAGGCTTCTACATTTCTTGTTAAATTTATTTCTGAGTATTTTATCATATTTGCTGCTACCGTAAATTGGACCTTTTCTTTCAGCACCAGAGGCATAACTCATAATTGGTTTAAGTCAAGCAGGATTGTCCCATTTCTCTTCCCAGTCTATACCCTTCTGACCAAATGAAACATAAGAAGAAGATGTGAGGAGGAAAGTTTTTCCTCATTGATCTGACAGAGAACACATGGGAAGAAGCAGGCCCTCTTATGAAGGGAAAAAAAAAACAGTCATTTTTTAAACTGAGGTTTTTTTCCAGTAATTTGCAGCTGAAAACATCTGATAAAATAATTATAATTGTACAAAATATATCTTATATTTTATCTCTTTATTTAACCTTAACTCATTATCTCTTTAGACAGAATCTACAAATTTCATGTAATTATCAACGATGACTTTAGTACATTTCTATTCAGGAGTGGCATTCAGACATACACACTTCTGTGGAAATAAATGAAAATCAACCAAATGAAAACAGGCAAGGTCTATTTATTCAGAGCTTGTTAGAGCAAGTGAGTCAGCCACCATAACTTGCACTCTAGCAAGGACTCAGAATCAGAAGCTCCCTAGATTGAAGACTATCCATGTGAGGAAGCTGTAGGTGGGCTAACTAGAAGCAGAGCCTGGTCCAGCATAATCTCATCTTAAGATCCTTATCTTAGTTCGATCTGCAAAGGTTCTTACTCCAAATAAGGTCATATTCTGAGATTCTAGATGAATCTATCTTTTGCGGGGGGATACTATTCAACCCATGACAGTGTACAACTCTGAATATACTAAAACCATTAAATTATATTATTTACATAGGTGAATTTTATGATACCCGAATTGTATCTCAATGAAGACATTTAAAGATATAGATAATATTTTTGAAATTTTTTGAAAACTTAATAAAATAACCATATAAAATCATGTAAAGTACTAAAATATTTACTACTAAAACAAACCACTAAGCCAAGAAAGATTTACAGAGCACATAAAATGAGAAATTGTCCCATCTCTTTCAAAGAAGGTAGGATAATTCTTATTCCAATATCGAATAAGGATAATACAGAAAGAAAACAATATACTAATTTTATTCAAAACCTATATGCAAAGAAGATCATTTGATCATCTCAACATATTTTTTAAAGTTATTTAACAACATTCTACGTTTATAATTGATTTTTCACTGTTAAATTGATTGAAGGTATTCACCAGAAACTAGTTGACACAGTAGAAACATTTATTTTAATGTCATGACCAAGACAAAAATGATCACTACTACTACCACTTCCGCTGGAGGTCTTAGGCAAAATGTTATAAGACAAGGATAGGTACCTGTGCAGACCTGTTTTTTCAGATTGTTGTACACATACTGGAAATGGCTGCCTCAATTGCCCATAAATGTACTTCCTATCACAGTATCTAAATACCTAGATATACTGTACCCCAATCACTAGAAGAAAAAATATTTTTGCCTCAGAGAAGGCCAGGAGTCAAATCCTAATGCAATCACTTGTGATCCTAGGAGCAAACTACATTACCCACTGACTCCTAGAAAGGAATAGCACACTTGGGATTTCTGGAAAACTTTTGGGAGCATGTTTCCAATAGTATTAGGCAATATATAGAGTCAAAGAGCATGGGGAGTTGGGTATTTTTGTGAATGGGACTATATAAGAGACACTTGGCTTATAATGATATTTGCCATATTGATTTATAATTATTTGCTTTCATTTAAGCACCTTCCACTGTATTAGTAACTTCCTACATTTAGGGCTGGGTCTTTCTCATTTTTTCATCTTCTGCACCTAGTACCTGAATTCCTCAATATTCAAAGTCCCTATTCTTTTTTTTTCCCCAAAAAATGTTGTAATTACACATTTCTTCCATTGATGTCTCTTGTTTACTCACAAACCCTGCCAGTGTGTTAGTATATGTAATATCCTGAGGCTTATACTTCAAGACTGGGCAGCTACAAACTCCTGAGAAACTCAATACCAGTATAAGATATTAAGAAGGAATATATTATACTATAATCAGTGAAGCAAGTATTAAAATAGCAAAATTAACAATTATAGCTAAAATTTCAAAAAATATATTAAATGAAATTATAAAAAATAATTAATATAAAAGAAGGCAGGAAAAGAGGGAAAGAAAAACAAAGAATAGATGGGACAAATAGAAAAATAGCAAAATTACAAACAAATTCAACCATACCAATATGCACATTAAATGTAAATGTTCTAAACACCCCAGTTAAAAAGCAGAGATTGCCAGATTGGATTAAAAAACAAGACCCAACTATTTCTGCCTACAAGTAATGCAACTGAAACATAAAGAGACTAACAGCTTAAAAGTAAAAAGATAGTATGTCAAAAAATAAGATATAAATGATTATACATATAATATGTATATACATTTGTATGTATACATATATACATAGAGAGATTGATATTAAGGAATTGGCTCACATGATTTTGGGGGATGGCAAGTTCAAAATCCATAGAGGAGGCCAGCAGTCTGAAAATTCAGGAAGGATTTCTATGAAACAGTCTTGAAGCAGAATTTCTTCTTCTTCAGGAAACTTCAGTTTTTGCTTTTAACATCTTTAGCTGATTGGATGAAGCTCACCTATATTATGGAGGGTAATCTGCTTTACTTAAAGTCAACTGATGTATATGTTAACCATATCTAAAAAGTACCTTCACAGCACCATCTAGACTAGTGTTTGACCAAATAACTGGGCACCATAGACTAACCAAATTGACACATAAAATTAGCCATCACAAATGGAAACAGACAGAACACTAGACCAGAAAAAAAAAATTAGGAGGGCTATACTAGTATCAGACACGATAGATTTCAGAGCAAAAATATTGTCGGAAATAAAAAAGGACATTTCATAATGATAAAAGCGTCAATGTATCAAGAAGGCGTAGCAATCTAAATGTTTGCATACTTAATAGCAGAGCTTCAAAATATATTAAGCAAAAAATGATAAAGTTGCAAAGAGAAATACATAAATACACAATTATGGTCAGATATTTCAATATCCATCTCTCAATAATTGATAAAACAAGTAAAAGGAAAATCAGTAAAGATATAGTAGATTTGAAAAACACTATCAAACAAATTGAACTTATTGACATTCATAGAACACCCCAACCAACAGCAGCAAAATACATATTATCTTTAATTATACACATAAACCAAGAAAGGCCAGGAAACAAGACTCAAATTTAAATGCATTCAAGTCACACAGAATGTGTTCTATGACAACAAAGAATTAAGTGAGAAATCAATAACTGAAAGTTAGCTGGGCCAGGCATACTGGCTCATGACTGTAATCCCAGCACTTTGAGAATCTGAGCTGGGAGGATCACTTGAGGTCAGGAGTTTGAGACCATCCTGGGCAACATAGCAAGATCTTGTCTCTACAAATAATTTTTAAAAATTAGCCAGGCCTGGTGGCACACACCTGTGGGCCCAGCTACTTGTGGGGCTGAGGCAGGAGGATCCCTTGAGCCCAGGCAGCAGTTGAGGCTACAGTGAGCTGTGATCGCACCACTGCACTCTA
Organism: Colobus angolensis palliatus; assembly: GCF_000951035.1. Classification (NCBI taxonomy): domain Eukaryota; kingdom Metazoa; phylum Chordata; class Mammalia; order Primates; family Cercopithecidae; genus Colobus; species Colobus angolensis. The sequence continues at coordinate 17,996,321 of NW_012114599.1, read as the reverse complement.
GCCTGGGTGACAGAGTGAGGCCCCGTCCCAAAAAAAAAAAAAAAAAAAAAAAAAACATCTGGAAAATTCTTAAATATTTGAAAACTAAAGACAC
>NW_012114599.1:17992888-17996155 GCF_000951035.1 Colobus angolensis palliatus | reverse complement strand
GTAATCATGCCACTGCACTCCAGACTGGGCAACAGAGTGAGGCCCCGTCCCAAAAAAAAAAAAAAAAAAAAAAAGGTTATCTGGAAAATTCTTAAATATTTGAAAACTAAAGACACACTTCTAAATAATCCATTAGTCAAAGCAAAACATCAAAGAGGAAAACCAAAGATATCTTCAACCAAATTTGAAAAGTAAAATTCAACATATTAGAATTTGTGAGATGCTGCTAACACAGTACTTAGGGAAATTTTTATAGTATTAAATGTCTGGAATGGAAAAAAGTAAAGTTCTCAAATCAATGATGTCAGCTTCTACCACATGAAACTAGAGAAAGAAGAGCAAATTAAACTGAAAATCATCAGAAGAAATGAAATAATAAAGATTAAAGCAGAAATCAAAGGAATAGATAGAACCAATAGAGAAAATTAATGAAACCAAAAGTTGGCTCTTTGACAGGTTCAATAAATTAACAAACCTCTAGTTATACTAATCAGGAAAAAAGAGAGAACATACCAATTGCTAATTATAAAAACGAAACGTGGCATCATCGCAAATGCTCTAGAATTAAAAGGATAACAATGGAACACAAAATGAACAATTTTGTGTCCAAAAAAATGACAACATAGGTCAAATGGACAAACTCCTTGTTTGTCAATGTATCACAGTTCACTTAAGAAGAACTTCGATAGATGTGATAAATTACTTGATATCTATCAAAGAAATGTAATTAGTACTTAAATACCTTCTCACCAAAAAAAAAATCTCTAGACCCAGATATCTTCACTAGTAAAGTTAAGGTGGAAATAATACCAATTCTACACAAACTCTTCCAATAAGTTGTAAATGAAGAAATAGTTCTCTAACCTCATTCCATGAGGCCAGCATTACCCTAATACTAAAACCAGACGTTACAAGAAAAGAAAACTATAGATCAACCTCTTTTAAACATACATGCAAAGATTCTAAGCAAAATTTTAAAACTCCAATATTTTTTATATATAATATATAAAAGGGGTACTGTACTATGACCAAGTGGGGTTTCTCTCAGGAAAGCAATTGATTCAAAAATCAATCAATATAATTCACTATACTAGTGTGGTGGTTAATATTGAGTGTCAACTTGATTGAATTGAAGGACGTAAAGTATTGTTCCTGAGTGTGTCTGTGAGGGTGTTGCCAAAGGAAATTAACATTTGAATCAGTGGACTGGGAGAGGCAGACCCAACCTCATTCTAGGTGGGCACCATTTCATCAGCTACCAGTGCGGCTAGAATAAAGCAGGCAGGAGACGATGGAAGAGTAGACTAGCTGAGTCTTCTAGCTCCCACCTTTCTCACGTGCTGGATGCTTCCTGCCCTCAAATGTCAGACTCCAAGTTCTTCAGCTTTTGGACTCCTGGACTTACACCAGTGGTTTGCCAGAGGCTCTCAGGTCTTCAGCCACAGAATGAAGACTGTACTGTTGGCATCCCTACTTTTAAGATTTTGGGATTCGTACTGGCCTCCTTGCTCCCCAGTTTGCAGATGGTCTTTTGTGGGACTTCACCTTGTGATTGCGTCAGTACTCCTTAATAAAATCCCTTTACATACACATCTATCTTATTAATTCTGTCCCTCTAGGGAACCCTGACTGATACGATTAGCTACCTAAAATAGAAAAACCACATGATCATCTTCGACAGAAAAAGCTATTGACAAAAACCAAATTTCATTTCTGATAAAAACTCTCAGCAACATAGGATAAGAAGAAAGTGTCCTCAATTGATAAAGGGTACTACCAAAAAACTTAGTTAACATCATACTTAATGGTGAAAGATTGAGTGCTTTCCCTCTAAGATCAGGAACAAGATAAGGACATCTGTTCTCACCACCCTTATTCAACATGATACTGAAGTTTCCAGCCAGTGCAAGCAGATAAGATAAACAAAATTAAAGGCATACAGGTTGGAAAGAAAGAGGTAAAACTGTCTATTTGTAGGTGATGTGACCATCTATGTAAAAGTCCCAATATATTTTTTAAAAGCTAATACAATAGATGAATTTAGCAAGCTTGAGTTTTACAAATACAAACAAGTTGTAGTATTCAACAGTAATATGCAAAAATCAATTGTTTCTATATACTAGCAAAAAACCATTGGAAACTGAAACTTAAAAAACAATACCATAAAAAATATGAAATACATAGGAATAAATCTGACCAAAGATAGGAAAGACTAGAGGACTAAAAACTAAATAACATTGCTGAGAGATATTAACAAAGACTGAAATAAACAGAGAAATACACTCATATCTGGATCAGACAGCTCAATATTGTTAAGATAACAATTCTCATAAATTCCCAGCAGGCATTTTTGTAGAAATTGAAAAGGTGATTCCAAAATCCATATTGGAAATACGAAGGTCCTAGAATAGCCAAAACAACTGAAAAAGAAGAACAAATTTGGGAACTAACACTACCTGATTTCAACACTCAATAAAAAGCTACAATAAGTAAGGTAGTATGGTACTGGCATAAAGATAGACAAATAGATTAATGTAACAGTATATAAAGTCAAGAAACAGACTTTTTAACAAAGCAAACTCAACATATATGGGGGGAAAGAATATACTATTCTTACAGTTATCTACATAATCTCATCTTCTTCTCCCTCTCATTAACTCTCTAATGCCACATGAGCCCCCTTGCTGTTCCTTAAACATTTGAGACATGATCTTGCCTCAAGACCTTTGTAGAAGCTGTTTCTTGTGCTTTGAATAACCAATAAACTTCTCAATACGGCCTAATCTAAGCAATCCCAATCTTACCAACTCCAGCATTCCAATTTCCCTTTACCCACTGTACTTTTTTCTTTTGACCTCAGTACTCACCACTTTCTAATATACTATATAATTAAGCTATTTGTTAAGTTTAATTATTTTCCCTTCTTCTGTTGGAATATTTGCTCCCTGGGGATAGGAATCTTTGTTTTGTGACTACTCTACCACCAGTACCTAGTCAAGTGCTTGGCACACAGTAGGCACTCAATAAAAATCTCTTGAATGAACTGTTCTCTTCTTACTTTGCAACTATATTTCTTTTTTTTTTTTTTTTGAGACGGAGTCTCGCTCTGTCACCCAGGCTAGAGTGCAGTGGCCAGATCTCAGCTCACTGCAAGCTCCGCCTCCCAGGTTTACGGCATTCTCCTACCTCAGCCTCCCAAGTAGCTGGGACTACAGGCACCTGCCACCTCGCCCGGCTAGTTTTTTGTATTTTTTTTAGTAGAGTCGG
>NW_012114599.1:17959180-17992248 GCF_000951035.1 Colobus angolensis palliatus | reverse complement strand
AAAAAAAAAAAAAAATTGTATTTATTAACTGTTTAAGAATCATCATTTTAAAACATCTCCCCAACAATTTCAAATTTTGGCTGACAGTTAAGGAGCTTAGAAGTTGTAACTCAATCCTAACAAGTAAAAACTAGAACAAACTGAAAAATCAACAACTCTTCATAGATCCATCAGAAAAGTGAGGTCACAGGGCAAACCACTGCTCCAAAAATTGGAGAGACAGACAAGTGGATACAGAGAATCACAACTTACCAGAGCAGAAATCTATAAGCAGAAACCTCCAAGGGAACCAGTGCCAGGGTAGGAAAACCTAAACTGTAATTGCCTAATTGCTTGCAATTCAGCATGAGTTAATTGCAGGAGGCTTTGCGAGTTCAAAACTCTAGGGGGAGAATCGGGGGCAAGACGGCCAATGAGACAGTCAGGAGGAATATCTCCCAAGACGGCCAATGAGACAGTCAGGAGGAATATCTCCCATGGAGGGTCCAGGGCATTGGGAAGACTGGTGCACTCCTAGCAGATCTTCAGAGGGAAGGCTTTGAGAGAGGACAAAGAGGAGATACAGATGCTAGGCTGAAAGGGGAGGAAGCTGGGAACCATGCTTGGGGCTACCATGCACTGGACTCATTCCTGGCCCCCAGTGACTCCAGGGGAAGGGGTGAGAGCCCACTCTCACCATGGGCTCAGGAATCCTGGCAGGGGGAGACCCCTTGATCACCACAGACACTTGAATTGGCAGGGAGAGCTGCCCAGAGAAGTGGTAGGGGCAGAACTCCAGATAAAGTGGAACCCAGAGGGTTAGGAGTGCAAATGTCTATAGTGGAGCACTGCCAGGGTTGCCCATCCCCTAGGCTTGACTCGCTCCCATAGGAGACGTTAGCCCTAGGGGAACTGTTGGACCTGAACTCTGCCGGGTGGTCTTGTCCATGAGACAGGGCCAGTCCAACCTGAGCACTCCCTGGTCCACTGGCCTCTCCTGGAGCCACAATCTGGCTGCACCTGCTTGCAGGTACCTCCTGGGGTTCACATCATAGCTCCTGAGGATGGTGTAGTGCCCCTGACGAGCAGAGTGCTCCAGCAGAGCAGGCCCCAGTGAACACGCACCAGTCGGTGACCTCCCGTGTGCCGACGGGATTGTCTTGGCTTTATGAGCTCTTTCAGGTTCTATATGAATTGTGTGTGTGTGCCTGCACACACTGGCCCACAGCCACACCCCCACATCACTTTGCCTGCATGTGTGTGCACAGGCAGGCCCGGCCTTTCCTCCCCAGCCAGCATGTGTGTGCACGTGAAGCCTGCCATGCCACTGCAGCCAGTGTGAGTGCACCCCGTCCCAGTCCCCACCGCCACCCCCGCCACACTGCCACTGTCATCAGAGAGTTGGCAGGCATAGAGCCCGCCAGCCCCACCCCTGCCAGCACCCCACCCCTGCTTTACAACTGCCATGGTGCAAAACTAGGCACAGAGAAAAACTGATCCACCCCCAACCCTAAGCGGCCATCACTGCCCACAGGAGAACACACAGAGGAGTCACACAGTCCTGTGCCAACTAGGACCCCACCCCCATGCTAACACCACCACATGCAAGAATAAACACACACATTTTGCTGGTGCTCCCACCCTTGCCACAGCAATCCCCACAAGCCACCATGTTGTCAACGCCAGTGGCTGCTGCAAATGCCTTCATGGAGGCTGACAACCCAGCACACGCTAGCACCCTGCTGCAGCCAAGAAGCACACACCCCAACACACTGCAGCTGCAGCTGCTACTGGCACGTGTGAACTAGGAAGGATCCTGATGCCACTGCCCTATGAAGTACACTGGCTGGCAACACCCATCAGAGTGTTGTGACCAGCAGTCTGGAAGCACTCTTGGCCCTTCTAGAGCAGCAAGCTCTTAACCTCGAGGAGTCAAAGAACAAAGTAAGAGCTCCATATCAGTCCCCCAGAGTTAGAGCACACAGGCCAGGAGTCCTGTCCTGAGCCTTGACTCCCTAAAATCTTCTAGAAATGAAGTCAGACAACTGAATGCATCTTATACCACAATCAAACCCCCAAGGTCATCAAATAAGATAAAATAAAAAAAAAAAGACTTAAAGGAAACTATTTTAAAATTCATATAGAACAAAAAAGAGTTCATATAGCCAAGACAATCCAAAGCAAAAAGAACAAAGGTGGAGGTATCACACTACTGGACTTCAAACTATACTACAAGTCTACAGTAACCAAAACATGATGGTACTAGTACAAAAACAGACACATAGACCAATGGAATGGAATGGAGAACTCAGAAATAAGACTGTACATCTACAGCCATCTGATCTTCAACAAACCTGACAAAAACAAGCAATGGGGAAAGGATTTTCTATTTAATAAATGGTGCTGGGATAACTGGCTAGCCATATGCAGAAAATTGAAACTGGACCCTTTCCTTATACCTCATAAAAAAATTAATTCAAGATGGATTACAGACTTAAATGTAAAACCCAAAACTATGCAAACCCTAGAAGAAAAACTAGGCAATACCATTCGAAACATAGCATGAGCAAAGATTTCATGACAAAATTGCCAAAAGCAATTGCAACAAAAGCAAAAATTGACAAATGGGATATAACTAAACTAAAGAGCTTCTACATGGCAAAAGAAACTATCATCAGAGCAAACAGGCAACCTAGAGAATGGGAGAAAAAATTTGCAATCTATCCATCTGACAAAGGTCTAACATCCAGAATCTACAAGGCACTTAAACAAATTTATAGCAAAAAAACAAACAACCCCAACAAAATTGAGCAAAGTGGATAAACAGACACTTCTCAAAAGAACACATACATGTGGCCAACAAACATATGGAAAAAAGCTCAACATCACTGATTAGAGAAATGCAAATCAAAACCACAATGAGATACTATCTCATGCCAGTCAGAATAGGGATTATTAAAAAGTCAAGAAATAACAGATACTGGTGAGGTTGTAAAGAAATAGGAACATTTTTACACTGTTGGTGGGAATGTAAATTAGTTCAACCATTGTGGAAGATGGTGTGGCGATTCCTCAAAGATCTAGAACCAAAAATACCATTTGACCTAGCAATCCCATTACTGGGTATATACCCAAAGGAATAGAAACAATTCTATTACAAAGATACAAGCATGCGTATGTTCTTGCAGCACTATTCACAATAGCAAAGACATGGAATCAACCCAAATGACCATCAATGATAGACTGGATAAAGAAAATATGGTACATACACACCATGGAATACTATGCAGCCATAAAAAGGAATGACACCATGTCCTTTTCAGGGACATGGGTGGAGCTGGAGCTGGAAGACATTATCCTCAGCAAACTAATGCAGGAACAGAAAACCAAACACTGCATGTTCTCACTTATAAGTGGGAGCTGAACAATGAGAACACATGGACACAGGGAGGGGAACAACACATAATGGGGCCTGTCAGGTGGTTGGATGCAGGGAGGGAGAACATTGGGAAAAATAGCATACTGGGCTTAATACCTAGGTAGGGGTTGACAGCTGCAGCAAACCACTATGGCACATGTATACCTATGTAACAGACCTGCACATCCTGCGCATGTACCCTGGAACTTAAAATTAAAATTAATTGTTAAAAAAAGGAAAGCAAAAAAATTCAAAATACACCAAGACAGTCAGACAAGAATAGAGAAAAAAAAAAATAAAAGGGAACAAACAAAACCTCTGTGAAATATGGAATTATATAAAGAGACTGAATCAGTGACTCACTGGTCTCCCTGAAAGAGATGGGGAGAATGGAAGCAACCTGGAAAATATATTTCAGGATATCATGCATCAGAACTTCCCTAACCTAGCTAGAGAGGCCAATATTCAATTCAGGAAATGCAGAGAATCCACACAAAATATTTCACAAGAAGATCATCCCCAAGGCATAATCATCAGATTCTCCAAGGTCGAAATAAAAGAAAAAATGTTAAAGGCAACTGGAGAGAAAAGCATAGTCATCTACAAAGGGAAGCCCATCAGACTAACAGCAGACTTCTCACTAGAAACTCTACAAGACAGAAGAGATTGAGGGCCTAAATTCAACATTCTTAAAGAAAAGAAATTCCAGCCAGGCACAGTGGCTCACACCTGTAATCCCAGCACTTTGGGAGGCCAAGGCGGTGGATCATTTGAGGTCAGGAGTTCAAGACCAGCCTGGCCAACATGGTGAAACCCCGCCCCTACTAAAATTACAAAAATTAGCCAGGCGTGGTGGTGGGCACTGGTAGTCCCAGTTATTAAGGAGGCTGAGGCAGGAGAATGGCTTGAACCCAGGAGGCAGAGGCTGCAGTGAGCTGAGATCGTGCCACTGCACTCTAGCCTGGGCAACAGGGCAAGATTCCATCTCAAAAAAAAAAAAAAGAAAAGAAAAGGACTTCCAACCAATAATTTTACATCTGGCCAAACTAAGCTTCGTAAGTGAAGGAGAAGTAAGAGCCTTCTCAGATAAGCTAATGCTGAGGGAATTTGTTACCACCAGACCTGCCTTACAAGAGCTCCTGAAAGAAGCACTAAATATGGAAAGGAAAGACCATTACCAGCCACTACAATAACACAATGAAGTATACAGATCGGTGAGACTATAAAGCAACCACACAAAAAAACCAGCATAATAACCAGCTAACAACACAATGACATGATCAAATCCACACATATCAATACTAACCTTGAATATGAATGGGCTAAATGCCCCATTTAAAAGGCACAAAGTGGCAAGCTGGATAAAGAAGAAAGACTTAATGGCATGTTGTCTTTAAGGGACCCATCTCACAAGCAATACACTCATAGGCTCAAAACACAGAGATGGAGAACAATCTACCAAGCAAATGGAAAACAGAAAAAAGCAAGGGTTGCAATTCTAAATTCAGACAAAGTAGAGTTTAAATGAAAATGATCAAAAAAAGGGGAAAGAAGGGCATTACATAATGGCAAACAGTTCAATTCAACAAAAATACCTAACTATCTTAAATATATATGCACCTAACACAGGAGCACCCAGACTCATAAAGCAAGTTCTTAGAGACCTCCAAAGAGACTTTGACTCCCACACAATAATAGTTGGAGGCCTCAAAACTCCACTGACATTATTGGACAGATTATCAAGGAATAAAATTAACAAAGATATTCAGGACCTGAACTTAACACTGTACCAATGGACCTGATAGACATCTACAGAAACTCTTCACCCCAAAACAACAAAATATACATTCTTCCTATTGTGACATGGCACACAACTTAAAATTGATCACACAATCAAACATAAAACACTACTCAGCAAATACAAACGAATCAAAATCATACCAACCACTTTTTCAGACCACGGTGCAATAAAATTGGAAATCAAGATTGAGAAAATTGCTCAAAACCATACAATTACATGGAAATTAAACAACCTGCTCCTGAATGACTATTGGGTAAACGATGAAATTAAGGCAGAAATCAGGACATGTTTTGAAACAATGAGAACAAAGATACAACATAACAGAATCTTTGGAACACAGCTAAAGCAGTGTTAAGAGGGAAATTTGTAGCACTAAGTGCCCACACCACAAAGTTAGAAAGATCTCAAGTTAACAACCTAACATCACAACTAACAGAACTAGAGAAGCAAGAGAAACCCAACATCAAACTTAGCAGAAGAAAAGAAATAATCAAAATCAGAGCCGAACTGAAGGAGATTGAGATATGAAAGACCATTCAAAAGATCAATGAATCCAGAAGTTGGTTTTTAGAAAAAAAAAAATAAGATAAATAAACTGCTAAGTAAACGAATAAGAAGAAAAGATAGAGGATCCAAATAAACTCAATTAAAAACAACAAAGAGAATATTACCACTGACCCCACAGAAATACAAATAGCCAGCAGAGAACAGCATAAAAACCTCTATGCACACGAACTAGAAAATCTAGAAGTGATGGATAAATTCCTGGATACATACAGCCTCCCAAGACTGAACTTGGAAGAAGCTGATTCCCTGAACAGCCCAAAAACAAGCTCCAAAATTGAATCAGTAATAAATAGCTTACTAACCAAAAAAAGCTGAGGACCAGATGGATTCAAAACCAAATTCTACCATATGTACAAAGAAGAGCTGGTACAATTCCTACTGAAACTATTCCAAAAAATTAATGAGGAGGAACCTCTTCCTAATTCATTCTTTGAGGCCAGCATCATCCTGATACCAGAACCTGGTACAGACACAACAACAACAAAAACTTCAGGTCAATATCCTTGACAAACATTGATGCAAAATTCTCAACAAAATACTAACAAACAGAATCCAGTAACACATCAAAAAACTAATCCACCATGATCAGGTAGGCTTTATCTCTGGGATGCAGAGTTGGTTCAATATATACAAATCAATAAATGTGATTCATCACATAAACAGAACTAAGGACAAAAACCACGTTATTATCTTACTAGATTTGCAGAAGAGTTTTGATAAAATTTAACATCCCATCATGTTAAAAACTAGGTATTGAAGGAACACACCTCAACATAATAAGAGCCATTTATGACAAACACCCATAGCCAACATCACACAAAATGGGCAAAAGCTGGTAGCATTCCCCTTGAAAATCGGCACAAGACAAGGATGACCTGTCTCACCACTCCTTTTCAACATAGTATTCGAAGTCCTGGCCAGATAAATAAGGCAAGAGAAAGAAATAAAGGGCATCCAAATAGAAAGAGAAGAAGCCAAACTATCCTTGTTTAAAGACAACAGGATTCTATAACTAGAAAACTCCATAGTCTCTGCCCAAAAGCTCCTTGAGCTGATAAGCAACTTCAGCAAAGCTTTGGGATACAAAATCAATGTACAAAAATCACTAGCATTCCTATACACCAACAACAGCCAAGCCTAGAGTTCAAATCAGGAACACAATCCCATTCACAATTGCCACTCACAAAAAAATAAAAGATCTAGGAGTACAGCTAACCAGTAAGAGATCTCTACAATCAGAATTACAAAACCCTGCTCAAAGAAATCATAGATGACACAAACCAATGGAAGACATTCCACGCACACAGATAGGAAGAATAAATATTGTTAAAATGGTCATACTACCCAAAGTGATTTACACATTCAATGCTATTCCTATCAAGCTACCAAAGACATTCTTCACAGAACTAGAAAAAAATATTTTAAAATTCATATGGAACAAAAACAGAGCCTGAATAGGCAAAGCAATCCTAAGCAAAAAGAACAAAGCAGGAGGCATCACACTACCCGACTTCAAACTATACTACATGGGTAAAGTAAGCAAAATAGATGGTACTGGTATAAAAAAACAGACACATAGACCAGTGGAAGAGAACAGAGAGCCCAGAAATAAGGGCACACACCTACAACCATCTGATATTTGTTGCAGGAAGTCAGGGACCCTGAAAGGAGGGACTGACTGGAACCGCAGCAGAAGAATATAAATTATGAAGATTTCATGGACATTTATCAGTTCCCAAAATTAATACTTTCATAATTTCTTATGCCTCTCTTTACTGCAATCTCTGAACATAACTGTGAAGATTTCATGGACATTTATCACTTCCCCAATCAATACTCATAATTTCTTATGCCTGTCTTTAATCTCTTAATCATGTTATCTTCGTAAGCTGAGAATGTACGTCACCTCAGGACCCTGTGATGATTGTGTTAACTGTACAAATTGATTGTAAAATATGTGTGTTTGAACAATATGAAATCAGTGCTCCTTGAAAAAGAACAGAATAACAGCGATTTTCAGGGAACAAGGAAAGATAACCATAAGGTCTGACTACCTGTGGGGTCGGACAGAATAGAGCCATATTCTTCTCTCAGAAAACCTATAAATGGATGTGCAAGTAGGAGACTCACTGAATTCTTTTCCCAGGAAGGAATAGCCCTGGGGAAGGAATGCATTCCTGGGGGTAGGTTTATAGATGGCCACTCTGGGAGTGTCTGTCTTATGCGGTTGAGATTAGGACTGAAATATGCCCTGGTCTCCTGCAGTGCCCTCAGGCTTACTAGGATTGGGAAATTCCAGCCTGGTAAATTCCAGTCAGACTGTTTTTCTGCTCTCGAACCCTGTTTCCTGCTAAGATGTTAATCAAGACAATGCGTGCACAGCAGGACACAGACCCTCATCAGTAATTCTAATTTTGCCTTTGCCTTGTGATCTTTTATTGCCCTTTGAAGCATGTGATCTTTGTGACTTACTCCCTGTTCATACACCTCCTCCCCTTTTAGAATCCCTAATAAAAACTTGCTGGGTTTGCAGCTCAGGTGAGCATCACAGAACCTGCCAATATGTGATATCACCCCCAGCAGCCCAGCTGTAAAATTCTTCTCTTTGTACTCTTTTTATTTCTCACACCGGCCAACACTTAGGGAAAACAGAAAAGAACCTACATTGAAATATTGGGGGCTGATTCCCCCAACAGATATTTAATGAAGTTGACAAAAACAAGCAACAGGGAAAGGACTCCCTATTCAACAAATGGTGCCAGAATAACTGGCTAGTCAAATGCAGAAGATTGAAACTGGACCCCTTCCTTACACTATATACAAAAATCAACACAAGATGGATTGAAGATTTAAATGTAAAACCCAAAACTATAAAAACCTAGAAGATAACCCAGGATATACCATTCTGGATATAGGAACTGGCAAAATTTCAGGACAAAGACACCAAAAGCAATTGCAACAAAAGCAAAAATTGACAAATGGGATCTAATTAAACTTAAGACCTTCTGCACAGCAAAAGAAACTATCAAGAGACTAAACAGACAACCACAGAATAGGAGAAAAGATTTACAAACTATGCATTGACAAAGGTCTAATATTCAGCACATATAAGCAACTTAAACAAATTTACAAGGAAAAAAGACAAACAACCCCATTAAAAGGTGGGCAAAGAGGCTGGGAGTGGTAGCTCATGCCTGTAATCCTAGTACTTTGGAAGACCAAGGCAGGTAGATTACTTGAGCTCAGGTCATTCGAGACCAGCCTGGGCAACATGGCAAAACCCCATCTCTTTTAAAAACACAAAAATTAACCAGGCATGGTGGTATGTGACTATAGTCCCAGCTACTCAAAAGGCTAAGGCAGGAGGATCACCTGAGCCCAGGAGGCAGAAATTGCAATGAGCCAAGATCACAGCACAGCACTTAGCCTAGGCAACAGAGCAAGACTGTCTTTAAAAAAATAAATAAATAAATAAATTGGGCAAAGGATGTGAACAGAAACTTTTCAAAAGAAGACATACATGAGCCAATAAGCATATTTTAAAAAAAGCTCAGTATCACTGATCACTAGAAAAATGCAAATCAAAACCACAATGAGATACCTCCTCACACCAATCAGAAAGCTATTAATAAAAAGTCAAAAAATAGCAGATGTTGGCAAGGTTGCAGAGAAAAGGGGAACACTTACACACTGTTGATAGGCATGCAAATTGATTCAACTATTGTGGAAAGCAATGTGGCAATTCCTCAAACAGCTGAAAACAGAACTACCATTCAACCCAGCAATCCCATTACAGGATATGTTCCCAAAGCAATATAAACCACTTTATCCTAAAGGCACATGCACACGTATGTTCACTGCAGCACTATTCACAATAACAAAGACACAGAATCAACCTCAATTCCCATCAATGGTAGACTGGGTAAAGAAAACATGGTATATATAAACCATGGAATTCTATGCAGTCATAAAAAAGAATAATATCATGTTCTTTGCAGGAACATGAATGGAGCTGGAGGTATTATCCTTAGGAGATTAATGCAGGAATAGAAAACCAAATACAGAATATTCTCACTTGGAAGTGGGAGCTAAATGATGAGAACATATGGACACAAAGAGCAAAACAACAAATACTGGGGTCTACCAAAGGGTGGAGAGTGGTAGGAGGGAGAGGAGCAAATAACTATTGAGTACTAGGCTTAGTACCTGGGTGATAAAATAATCTGTACATCAAACCCCCATGACATGAATTTACCCATATAACAAACTTTCACATGCACCCCTGAACCTAAAATAAAAGTTGTTTTAAAACTCCAGGAGGACCCAGTCATAGGGGGATATGGTATAACCAAAAAAAAAAAAAAATGAGTGTTTGTCACCAGTTTCTGGCACAGAGGTCCCAAAGCCCTTGAAATGAGTAATAAGGGTTATAGCAGCATCTTTTGTTTTACTGAGACAACTCTTGGCAGTCCCTAGATAGCTTCAGGACGGGGGGCTGATCACCAGAAAGATTAAGTCTTGGTTAGAAACTTGAGACTTTCTGCCCAGCCTCCAGGAAGGAGAGAGGGACTGGAGATTGAGTTAATCAGCAATGGCCAAGTAATGTAGTTTTCTGAGTTCTGTGAGCCATTCTAGCAAATCATTAACACTAAGGAGGGAAGTGTGGAAATGCCCAATTTATAGCCAGTAAGTCAGAAATACAAGTGACTCAGTGCTTGCGACTGACATCTGAAGCAAGGGAAATATTGTGGCATCAAGTCCTTAAACCAAGAGAGTCTGATGCTAAATCTGGGAAGTCAACATCAGAATTGACTTGAAATGTCAGACATCTAGTTGGTGTTGGAGAATCAGAACTGAAGAAGTATTGTCAGATGAGACAATATATATTTGGTGTCTTCACAAAATAAGCCCCCCCACACACACAATTGTGAGTTTAATGTAGAATGGTTCTACAAGGTCTTCACAATCAGTATCAGTGTAAATGCTTTTTTTAAGATGTGAAATAATTTGCTGGTTGTTTATTTTTTTGGTACAACCAGAAAATAGTGTGGGATATTGAATTATGAGTGTCTTTGACTATCTGGGTGTCAGCTTAACATTCCATAGATGGGGATTAGTTTTTATATCCTACAATACAAAGCATATTAAATGGCAACATAGAGTCACAGTCCTGCATTTAATGTCTTGAACATTTTAAATTGCTCTGTTTCCATGTTGTGTTTTAGTAGCACTGTTTCCTAAGGAAAACCACTTAGGCTAGGCTAAACTTGGTGTTTGGTAGGTTAGGTGTATTAAACACATTTTTTACTCACGATATTTACAACCTAGGATGGGTTTATCAGGACATAACCCTGTCATAAGTCAAGGAATATATAACTTTGTATGTATATGTAAGTGAATGAATGGCAGCAGTGATACAAGGGATAGGAGGAAAGAATGAGAAATATTTTATTGCTATAAGGTATTTGCACTATGCATGAAGCAGTATCATGTTATTTAAAAGCAGACTTGGATTAACTGTAAATGTATATTGCAAACTCTAAGACAACCACTCTTAAAAGTTTAAAAAGAACTATAATTGATATGCTAAAAAAGGATAAACAAATGAATCTTATAAAATGCTCCATTAAAACCACAAAGGCAAAAAAAAGTGTGGAAGACAATATAGGAACAGAGAATGTATGTGACAAGTAGAGAACAGTCACGAATGTGGTAGATATTAATCCAACTATATCAATAATCACCTTAAACATCAATGGTCTGTATACACCAATTTTAAAAAAGAGATTGTTAAAGTGGATCAAAAAACAAGACCTGGCTATATGTTGCCTACATGAAACTCCCTTTAAATATAAAGATACATACAGATTAAAAGTAAAGTAATAGAGAAAGAAATACCATGTTAACACTAATCAAAACAAAGTGGCAATAGCTATATTAATTTCAGACACAGCAGACTTCAGAGCAAGGAAAGTTATCAGGGCTTAAAAGGGATATTACATAATGAGAAGGGGGTCAATTCTCCAAGAAGTCTTAACAATCCTTAATTTGCTCACAAACTAGAACATCAACATATGTGTAGGAGAAAACTGATAGAACTGCAAGGAAAAATAGGTGAATCCACTATTATAGCTGAAGACTTTGGTAGGTTAGGTGTATTAAACACATTTTTTACTCACGATATTTACAGCCTAGGATGGGTTTATCAGGACATAACCCTGTGCGTCCTGGGTATGGGTATGTAGCTCAACTACATACCCGTAAGTATGTAGTTGAACCCAACAGCCCTATCAATCAACTGGACATAATTAACTTCTATAGACTAGTTCAACCAACAACAGTGGATTACACATTCTTCTCAAGCTCACATGGGACACTGACCAAAATAGATCCCATTCTGAGCCACAAAAAATATTTTAACAAATTTAAAAGAAAAGAAATCATACAATGTCTTCTCTTAGACCACAATGGAATAAACTAGAAATCAATAACAAAAAGATAGCTGGAGAATCCCAAGTTACTTGAAGACTAAACAATACAATTCCAACTAATACATGGGTGACAGAAGATATCTCAAGAGAATTTTAAAAATATTTTAAACTAAATAAAGATACAACATATCAAAATTTGTGAGATGCAGTGAAAACAGTGCTTAGACGGAAATCTATAGCACTGAATGCATACATTAGAAAAGAAGACCTAAAATCCACAATCTAAGCCTCCAAGTTAGGAAACAAGAAAAAGAAGAGAAAATTAAATCCAAAGTAAGAGGAAAGAAAGAAGGAAAGAAGGAAGGGAGGAAAGGAAGGAGGGAGGGAGGGAAGGAAGGAAGGGAAGGAGGGAGGGAGGGAGGGAAGAAGGAAAGAAGGGAGGGAGGATGTTTTACCTTTTCATAGTAGTCTCCTTTCTTTGAACTTGCCATCTAAACAGCCTTTCATTCTCAGCTAACATCTTCCTCTCAATTGAAACATTTTCCTTCTAAGTTGACCTTTGAAATAGATCTGATTTCTTATGGTTCTTAAACTGAACCAATATGTAGAAATAAGTGGGTTGATGGGAATACGGGATGAAAGAGAAGAAGCAGAGTCACGTGGTTAGATTTTAAAAATACATATGTTCACATACCACCTAGGGCATATCATACTGCAAGATGGGTGTGCATATTGTATTAGTCAGGACAGGTTGAGCTGTGCTGTTAAAATAAATAAACCTCAAATCTCAGTGTCTTAACACAATAAAGGCTTACTTCTTTCTCATAGCATAGGCTTGGACTGTTCTCCAAGTCGTCCTCAAAGTACAGGCCTCTTTGCAATCTCTGGCTCTACCACCTCCAACTCATAGTTTCAAGGAAGCCCCCAGTATCCACTTGGCAGTTGAGGGATGAGAGGGAGAGTGCATAGAAGGCACTCCCTCTTAACAATCTGAAACCAGAAGTGACAAATCATTCCAAGTCACATTCTATTGAAAAGAACTATTCTTATGGCCCCACACAGATACAAGAAAGCTAAGAAACATTATTTCACTGTGTGTCCAAGAAGAGGAAATGTATTTGGTGAAAACCTAGTCTACTTCTGCCATGGTCTGCCCTTCTGATAACCAGAGCTGTTTCACACTTCCATTCATATATAGAACATTCTCACTCCCTCCTCAAGAGAAACATTCTAAAGTGACCTCCAGTCATTGCGTCCAGCTCAAGATCCAGCATCCAGTGATATGCTATCTTTTCCATCAAATCTGGAGGAAGATCCTCATGATCTCACAAATTAAAATCGAAAAACACAAACTATCTTCTCTCTCACCACACCCAATCTATAATGGTGGTGTAGGGACAGGATAACTGCAATAAAATCACCCATCGTGTACCTTCTGATATGTTAAGAGAAGGGCTCTTCACCTCTGTGTTATTCTTCCTGAAACTCGATAATTCCAGAATAATCATGAGAAAACATCAGACAAATCAGGATTGAGGAACGTTGTACTAAAATTTAACTATTAATCTTCAATAATCAAAGGCATAAAACAAAACAAGGAAAGACCAAGAAATTGAATAGATTGAAATACACTAAGGAGACATGTTGACTAAATTGCAACATGCCATCCTGGATTGGATCCTGACACCAAAAAAAAAAAAAAGACAGCAGTGAAAACCTGATGAGATCTGAATAAAGTCTATAGTTAATAGTGTTGTACCAATATTAATTTCTTAGTCTTGATAAATACACCATGGTTATGTAAAATGTTAATTACTAGGAAAAGCTATACAAAAGAAATACATCTTGTCTACCATCTTTACAACTCTTCTATAAATCTAAAACTATCTTAAAAGAAGAACATTTTTTAAATTCCATTTAATGAAATTTCATCAAACTAGAAACCTTCTATGCAACAAAGGAAACAATCAACAGAGTAAAGATACACTGTATAGAGTGGGAAAAAAATTGCAAATTATACATCTAATAAGGGGGTTACTATCCAAAACTTACAAGGAACTCCAACAGCTCAATAGCAAGAAAATAAATCAATTTTAAAATGGACAAAGGATACAAATAGACATTTCCCAAAAGAAGACATACAAATGGCCAAAAAGTATTTGGAAAAAAATGCTCAATATCATTAATCACCACAGAAATACAAATTAAAACCACAATGGGATATTACCTCACACCTGTTAAGATGGTTGTTGCCAAAAAGACAAAAGATAACAAATGTCGACAAGAATATAAAGAAAAATGAACTTTGGGAGGCTGAGGCGGGTGGATCACAGGGTCAGGAGATTGAGACCATCCTGGCTAGCACGGTGAAACCTCGTCTCTACTAAAAAAAAAAAAATAATACAAAAAATTAGCTGGGCGTGGTGGTGGGCACCTGCAGTCCCAGCTACTCGGGAGGCTGAGGCAGAAGAATGGTGTGAACCTGGGAGGCGGAGCTTGCAGTGAGCCAAGATCATGCCACTGCACTCCAGCCTGGGTGACAGAGCAAGATATCATCTCAAAAAAAAAAAAAAAAGGAAAAGAAAAATGAATGCTTGCACACTATTGCTGGGAATGTAAATTAGTACAGCCATTATGGAAAAAAGCATAGAGATCCCTCAAAAAATTAAAAATAGAACTACCACATGATCCAGCAATCCCACTATTGGGCATATAGCCAAACGATATGAAATCATGAAAGATGTCTAAACTCCCATATTCTTTGCAGCATTACTCACAATAGCCAAATATAAAATCAACTTAAGCGTTCATCAATGAATGAATGGATAAAGAAAATATGATATATATACACAACGGAATAGTGTATATTTACTTAGCCTTAAAGAAAATCCAGTCATTTGTGACAATGTGAATGAACCTAACATAATGAAGACACTTCATTATGTTTATTTGACTTAACACATTATGTTTATATCACTTAAATTAAGTGAAATTATTTTACTTAAGTGAAATAAACATGGCACAGAAAAACAAATACTACACAATCTCACTTATATGTGGAATTGTTAAGAAGTCATCCACCAAAAAACTATTAGAACTGATAAACAAATTCAGTAAAGTTGCAGGATACAAAATCAACATACGGAAATCATTAGCATTTCTATATGCCAACAGCAAACAGTCTGAAAAGGAAATCAAGAAAATAACCCCATTTACTATAGCTACAAATAAAATTAAATACTTGGACATTAACCAAAGAAGTGAAAGATCTCTACAATAAAACCTATAAAACATTGATGAAAAAAATTGAATAGGACACAAAATAATGGAAGGATATTCCATGTTAATGGATTGGAAGAATCAATATATTTAAAATGTTCATACATACTACCCAAAGTAATCAACAGATTCAATACAATTCCTATCAAAATACCAATGGCATTCTTCACAGAAATAAAAAAAAAAAATCCTAAAATTTATATGGAACCACAAATGACCCAGAAGAGCCAAAGTCACCCTGAGCAAAACTAACAAAACTGGAGGAATCACATTACCTTACTTCAAATTATACTACAGAGCTATAGCAACCAAAACAGTATGGTACTGGCATAAAAATAGATACACAGACCAACAGAACACAATAGAGAACCCAGAAACAAATTCATATATCTACAGTGAACTCATTTTCAACAAAGGTGCCAAGAACATACACTGGGAAAAGGACAGTCTCTTCAATAAATGTTGCTGGGAAAACTGGATATCCATATGCAGGAGAATGGGATATTACCTCACACCTAGACTAGACTCCTATCACTTGCTATTAAAAAAATAAAATAAAATCAGCTAGGCATGGTGGCTCACGCCTATAATCCCAGCACTTTGCAAGGCCAAGGTGGGTGGATCACTTGAGATCAGGAGTTCAAGACCAGCCTGACCAACATGGCAAAACCCTGTCCACACTAAAAATACAGAAATTAGGGAGGCATGGTGGCAAGTGCCTATAATCTCAGCTACTTGCGAGGCTGAGGCACCTGAATCACTTGAACCCCAGAAGTGGAGGTTGCAGTAAGCCAAGAACACACCACTGCACTCCAGCCTGGGTGACAGAATGAGACTGTCTCAAAACAAACACAAAAAAATCAAATCAAAATGGATTCTAAGACTTCAAACTATGAAACCTCCATAAGAAAACATTAGAGAAACTCTCCAGGACATTGTAGTGGGCAAATAATTTCTTGAGTAATATCCTACCAGCACAGGCAATCAAAGCAAAAATGGACAAATAGGGTTACATCAAGTTAAAAAGTTTCTGCACAGCAAAGAAAATAATCAGTAGAGTAAAGAAACAATGCACAGGGGGAGAAAATATCTGCAAACTAACCATCTGACAAGGATTAATAACCAGAATATATAAGGAGCTCAAACAACTCTATAAGAAAAACATCTAATAATCCAATTTAAAATGGGCAAAATATTTGAAGAAACATTTCTCAGAATAATACATATAAATGGCAAATAAGTACATGAAAAGGTACGCAGCATAACTGATTATCAGAGAAATTCAGATCAAAATTGCAATGGGCCAGCACAGTGGTTCACGTCTGTAATCCCAGATGAGATTGGGAGGCCGAGGCAGGTGGATTGCTTGAGCCCAGGAGTTTGTGACAAACCTGGACAACATGGCAAGACCCCGTCTCTATTTTTTTTTTTTAATTGCAATGAGATATCATCTCACCTCAGTTAAAATGGCTTTTATCCAAAAGTCAGGCAATAACAAATACTAGCAAGAATGTGAAGAAAAGGGGATCCTTGTATGCTGTTAATGGGAACGTAAATTAGTACAACCACTAGGGAGAATAGTTTGGAGGTTCCTCAAAAAGCTAAAAATAGAACTACCATATGATCCAGCAATTCCACTGCTGGGTATACACTCAAAAGAAAGGAAATCAGTATATCAAAGAAATATGTGCACTCCCATGTTTATTGTAGCATGATTCACAACAGTCAAGATTTGGAAACAACCTGTATCCATCAATAGGTGAATGGATAAAGAAAATGTGCTACATATACACAGTGGAGTACTATTCGGCCATAAAAAAGAATGAGATCCTGTCATTTGTGAATAGAGCTGTGGAGGTCATTATATTAAGTGAAATAAACCATGCACAGAAAGACAAACTTTGTATGTTTTCACTCATTTGTGAGAGCTAAAAATCAAAACAATTGAATCCATGGAGATTGAGAATAGAATGAAGGTTACCAGAGACTGGAAAGGGTAGTTGGGGAGGCAGGGGATGGGGGGATATTTTACAGGTAGTACAGAAAAAAAATAAAAAGAATGAATAAGATCTAGCATTCGAAAGCACACGGTTGTGACAGTCAATAATTTAATTG
Source organism: Colobus angolensis palliatus (assembly GCF_000951035.1). NCBI lineage: Eukaryota > Metazoa > Chordata > Mammalia > Primates > Cercopithecidae > Colobus > Colobus angolensis. The sequence goes on along the minus strand of NW_012114599.1, from coordinate 17,974,658 downwards.
TACATTTTAAAATAACTAAAATAGTATAATTGAGGCCAGTTATTGTGGTTCGTGCCTGTAACCCCAGTGCTTTGAGAGCCCAAAGCGGGTAGATCACTTGAGGTCAGGAGTTCGAGACCAGCCTGACCAACATGGTGAAAACCTGTCTCTACTAAAAAATAAAAGATTAACTGGGCATGGTGTCGCACACCTGTAGGCTCAGCTACTTGGGAGGCTGAGGTGGAAGAATCGCATGAACCCGGGAAGTGGAGGTTGCAGTGAGCCGAGATCATGCCACTGCACTCCACCCTGGGTGACAGAGTGAGACCTTGTCTCAAAAAGAAGAAAAAAGAGTGTAACTGAATTATATGTAATACAAAGAATAAATGCTTGAGGTGATAGATATCCCATTTACCCCAACAATCATTACACATTGTATGCCTGTATCCAAATAGCTCACATATCCCATAAATATATATTATGTACCCATAAATATTAAAAACAAAATAAAATGAGGAGAACAACATTACAAGATTAATTTTAAAACTGTTTCATAAAACTGTATGAAAATAAATACATACATACATTTTTTAAAAGTTAAACTCTGAAGCTGAAAGTCAATGGGGATTACTAGAGACTGAGAAGGAAGTGATTGGGGAGATATTGGTGAAAGGCTACAACATTTCAGTTAGGATGAAAAAGTTCAAGAGCTCTGTTACACAACATGGGGAACTACAGTTAATAGCAATGTGCTATGCACTTGAAAATTGCTGAGAGTAGATGTTTAGTGTTATTACCAAAATATAAAAGTACACGAGGTAATGCATATGCTAATTAGCTTGATTTAGCCATTCCACAGTGTATAAAATTTTTGCCAATTTTTAAAACTCCATTTGAAAAAGGAAAGAATGAAAGACATACAACAATCACTAGTTCATAGAAATTGTGGAATCCTCTGGGTAGACACGTATCTGCCCTGTGGAAAAAATTCCATTAAGTCCCTTTTTTTGCTCCCTGGGAAAAATTTCCTCATTTTCTCTGGTCCCTGGATCAGCGCTGTGAGAGATTCTCTCTTTTCTATTCTCCTGGTTGGTTGTTGTTATTGTTGTTGCTATTGTTGTTGTTTGAGACAGAGTCTCTCCCTGTGTCACCCAGGCTGGAGTGCAGCAGCATGAACACGGCTCCCTGCAGCCTTGACCTCCTGGGCTCAAGCAATCCTCCCACTTCAGACTCCTGAGTATCTGGGACCACAGGCGTGCACCTCTACACCCAGCTAACCTATTCTCCTTGTTTCCCGCATCTGAAGGTGTATGTCCTGTCCTTCTTGGGGACTGGAAAAATTTTATAGCCTACTTCTCCTGCACGTGGCCCTTTAGGAGCCTAAGGGTTGTTTTAAGTCTGAAACATTCAAAGGTTGGATTCTGTGGCAATATAATTTTCTCAAAAAATGATATGTTTGCAATAAACCCATGCCTTACGTTAATAAGAACCCAAAGTTCTTTCTCAAACCTGCCTTTCTTTTTTCTCCTTCACTCACAATATCTCTTTCTCTGAAATAAATAAAAACAGGTTACCTTGAGGTTATCAAGCTTGAATGGAATGGCCATGTTCTTAACCTAATCTTTGCCTGTCATTCAAGGACTTTGTCTCAGTCTTATTACCTATATTTGGGAGTCTAGAAGCCGTTGGATTTTTCCAACCTTTCAATGCCTCAAATTTTTAGAGTCTCTTTATTTCTTTTATTTCTGGTTACACCAGCCAATTATCTCCTAACCTCATCTCTTTCTTGTAATACTTTCCCAAAATGCAGCAAATAGAAACCAACATGCAGTAACATTTTGGCTCTTTATAACCATTTCCCCCAGAGTTGCTGGCTCAGTAGGGCCATGGCCTACCTCTCAAGGTATCACAGGAAGCAGTTTTACCAAATACTTTACCAGTCTATACCACAGATCTGCCATCTCTGCAGCCCAGAATATCAGTTTCCTTATTCTCCTGTATCCAACTATTAAGCCAATAACACATATTTTAGGGTTATAGCAGCAATCCCCTTTAAATTCCTTATACAGGCTAGGCTATGCTATAGTAAAAATTAAAACTCTCAAATTTCAGTATCTTAAAAGTGTATTTATTGTTCATGCCACAACCCAGTGAGGGGTAAGCAGCTCTCCTCTAAGTGATGGTTCAGTCTTCTTCCATGCTGGGCATCCAAAATTTTCAACAATGTGCCATCCAGTTGACAACAAGGGGAGAAAAAAATGAGAAGGCACACTCATTCCTAACTGTCCCAGTTGAAAATGTCATCTCATTTCTGTTCACATTCTATCGGCAAGAATTAGTCATACTGCCACACATTGACTCAAAGGCCCTGGAAAATGTAGTTTACCTGTGGATCTAGAAAGAGGAAATGAATTTGGAAGGACTGATCCAGTCAGCCATGCATAAAACCCCACTGTAACATAATAAGTTGGGTACAAAATATTCAATAATGTAAAATTTAGTATTACCTTGATCCAAGATTAAATAAATTAACAGAGTGAGTCTAACCAGCAATCCAGCTGGTAATTCCAGGGCTCCAGCGGCACAATCATAATCTGTCTAGGTCCCCATGGCAGTTTGGCACTACAGGTGGCAGTTTTCTTCTCCAAGTTAAATATGATGGGGATTTTGAGAACAAGTCGGGGTGGAAGACAGAAGTCAATTCTGTTATATCCAAATTCATGTTATCATAGAATATATTGTCATGGAGTTTTTCTATATTTTGAAAATGTGACCCAGTTGATTCTAAGGTATCACTTTCCTTGTTGAGAGTCATGACTGAGGAGATTACATTTTCAAAGGTACAGACCTATTTTGGTATATATTCCAGTTACTATCACTACATAACAAACCACCAGAAAATTTCACAGCTTTAAAAATGAGGCATTTATTTTGCTCAGAAATCTAAAATTGGGGAAAAGCAATGCCCCATGAGCACAGTATTCAATTGGACCCACGGCGTGTAAGAGCTTATGGAGATTCACAGGAAGTACAAGATAAGTGTGTTATATCTATGATTAATGGGAGCACTGAAACCCCCAAACTTTATGTTCAAACCAAATCCGCTATAAATGCAGAAAGAAGACAATGACATTCTAAGAAACACAAACAATCAAGAAATCCTACCATTTCCTTTCTTATTCATGTACTTTCCTATATTAGCCAACCACTTGTGCTGGAAACAAACAACATAAGAAAGAAAGGGGAAGATAGGACAGCCCATAATTTCTTTTCCTTTCTGTAACTTCCTTATTTATCAATAAATAACAAGTAGAAACTATGGGTAGAACGTGCACCTATTAAGAAATGAAATAAGGCCAGGCACGGTGGCTCATGCCTGTAATCCCAGCACTTTGGGAGGCCGAGGTGGGCAGATCACGAGGTCGGGAGTTTGAGACCAGCCTGACCAATATGGTGAAACCCCATCTCTACTAAAAATACAAAATTAGCCAGGCGTCGTGGTGGGCGCCTGTTATCTCAGCTACTCAGGAGCCTGAGGCGGGAGAATTGCTTGAACCCAGGAGGCAAAGGTTGCAGTGAGCCGCAGCCTGGGCGACGGAGTGAGACTCCGTCTCAAAAAAAAAAAAAAAAAGAAAAGAAAAGAAAGAAATGAAATGAAATAAGACCAGGCACGGTGGCTCACGCCTGTAATCCCAGCTGTTTGGGAGGCCAAGGTGGGCAGATGACTTAAGGTTAGGAGTTTGAGACCAGCCTGGTCAACATGGTGAAACTCTGTCTCTATAAAAATACAAAAATTAGCCAGGTGTGGTGGCGTGCACCTGTAATCTTAGTTGCTCAGGAGGCTGAGGCTGGAGAATCGCTTCAACCCGGGAGGCGGAGGCTACAGTGAGCCAAAGCGAGATTGTGCCACTGCACTCCAACCTGGGCAACAGAGCCAGATTCCATCTCAAAAATAAAATTTTTAAAAAAGGAAATGAAATAAGACAATTGAGTTTGTTTTGTGCGTCATTTCCACTGTTCTGGTAAGAATAAAATGTGTATGCATGTAGGAGCCACAAAAATAGGAACTATAGTTTTGGTGATTCCACACATTAGTTAAAAGCTCTTATGTTTGCATTTAAAACAGGCATTGCACAATATCAAAATGTATAATAAAATTCATGCTAATAATTGAAATTTTCCATTTTTCTTTACCTATAAAGATATTAAATAGCAAATTAAAACCACCATAACAGGTCAACAAAAAGACTGTGAAATAAAGTAAAAAGACAGTTATATTTGTCTCCTTTAGTGATACTTTTTCCTACTTTTTGAATAAGAACTCTGCATTTTAATTCTGCACTGTGCCCCACAACTTCCATAGCATGCCCTTACTGGTAATTGCCTGTTTAACAACTGTCTCTCACTTCCTTCTTCCTAGGAGAACCTCATTTTTATTCATTTTCCTTTTCCAAGGGACCATCTGCTTCAGGTGTAGTGATCTTTAGCCTCAGCTCCAGCCCCAGGGGATGTTTTCTCACTGGTCAAACCCAATTATCTGATCCCTTCCCTACTGCTCTCTAACCAGGATGACTTATCTCCCTTTCCCGTTGCACTTTTTTTTTTTTTATTATACTTTAAGTTCTAGGGTACATGTGCACAACGTGCAGGTTTGTTACATATGTATACATGTGCCGTGTTGGTGTGCTGCACCCATTAACTCATCATCTACATTAGGTATATCTCCTAATGCTATCTCTCCCCTCTCCCCCCTCCCCACAATAGGCCCCGGTGTGTCCCAGTAACATTTATCACCACTTTACTCATTTGGTTCTTTTTTTAATCTCTTTCCACTAGAATATAAGCTGTATGATTTTTACCTGTTTTGCCATCTGAGGCTTCCTAACTCTAGTGACACATAATAGACATTCAATAAATATGTGAAGAGCAAACAAATGAATTAATTCTTCTTGCCAATGCTTGGGTTAGGACAAAAAGACATGAAGTGTGCTGCATGGCTTCTGTGAAAGGTTTTAGTTACTGGCAAAAAAAAAAAAAAAAAGAAAGAAAAATGGCGTTCACTCTGTTTCCACTGGATACTGTCATATCTCACTGAGGCCTGGATCGGCAGTAGCCTCTTTCAACCACAAAAGGAGCAACAGAAAAAAAAAAGAGAGAGAGAGAGAGATCAAGTCAACACGCTGAAAATAGCAGAGCAGAAGATGAAAAAAACACTGGGCCCTTGATAATATCTTTGAGTCAATGAATTAACTGACCGGGGAGCCACTCTATCTTGGGACTTCTTGTTATATGAGGCAATACATTTCTTTACTGTTTCCAACTACCTTGAATACTTACAGTTGAAAACATTCTGATACAACCTTACCTCTCCCTGTTGCATTTGAAAAGATTCTTCAGGCCAGGCGCAGTGCCTCAGGCCTGTAATCCCAGCAGTTTGGGAGGCAGAGGCAGGCGGATCACCTGACGTCCAGACCAGCCTGGCCAATATGGCGAAACCCTGTCTCTACTAAAAATACAAAAAAAAAAAAAAGTATCCAGGCATAATGATGGGTGCCTATAATCCCAGCTACTTGGGAGGCTGAGGCAGGAGAATTGGTTGAACCTGGGAGGCGGAGGTGGTAGTGAGCCAAGATGGCACCACTGTACTCCAGCCTGGGCGACAGAGTGAGACTCCATCTCAATTAAAAAAAAAAAAAAAAAAAAAAGAGGCCAGACGCAGTGGCTCACACCTGTAATCCCAGCACTTAGGGAGGCCGAGGCGGGTGGATCACCTGAGGTCAGGAGTTCGAGACCAACCTGGCCAACATGGTGAAACCCTGTCTGTACTAAAGATACAAAAATTAGCTGGGCATGGTGGCGCACGCCTGTAACCTCAGCTGAGGCGGGAGAATCACTTGAACCTGGGAGGCAAATGTTGCGGTGAGCCAAGATCATGCCTGGGAGACAGAGCGAGACTCTGTCTCAAAAAAAAAAAGACAAACCAAGTCAGTTGTGGACTGCCAGGGTTGGCATTGTAGTTCCTTTAACCCATCAAAGAGCGAGGCTTCTTCTACCCATCTCTGTTCAGCCACCCCTGGCTTGCTGTTCTCTGCACCATGTCCACAAGATAACTGCTGTATTTGCAAACACCACATCCACAGTGCAATCAGGAGGGAGTAGGAAGAGTGAAGGGCAAACTTACATGTTAGTTGAGCCTATTCCTTGTTTTTAGGAAAATAACAGATTTCCTAGATCTTGCACTCAGCAAACTTCTGTCTATATTTTTTTCATTGCCAGAACTGGAACACATGGCCATCACTAGCTTCAAGGATGTCTACAGAGGTCACCATTTTAAGCTACTATTACCATCCCAAACACGGAATGGTTTCTCCCTCAGAGCCTCTAGAAGGAACCAAACTTGTTGGCACCTGTATTTCAGACTTCTAGACTATGAAAAAGTAGATTTCTATTGTTTTAAGCCGCTCATTTTGTAGTACTTGTCATGGCAGCCCTAGGATACTAACCCAGAAGAAAAAGAGAGTGGGAGAAAGGACCAGGGCCATCTAGCTGGTGCTTGCTAGAAATGACAGCTAGGCCTTTGGGCAAGGTTGAATTATCTCGAAGGGAAAAACAAAAACTTTCCTTTAAGAAACGGGTTATTGATACACTGACCTTTGAGATCTTCCACATTGACTTTCTTTTCTGTGTGAGCAAAGACTCAAAAGCACAAAAGAGCTTGGCATAGGGGGAGTGAGAGGAATACCTGTGCCGTGTGCGCGTGTGTGCGTGCGCGTGCCTGTGTGCGTGCGCCTGTGCCCGTGTGCGCGTGCGCGTGCCTGTGTGTGTGCGCGCCTGTGCCCGTGCGCGCGCGTGTGTGCGTGCGTGTTCCTGCGTGTGTGTGTGTGTGTGTGTGTGTGTGTGTGTGTGTTTGGAACAGGTTTTTAGTAGGGTTGGTGCTACAGCATACACTTTTGAAGAGCGAGGAGGAACAGAAGGAATCAGACCAGAAAAGCAGGTCGAGGTGGGATGGGGGTTGCCTGAGAGTGAGGACGCAAAAGCCAGCAGAGATGAAGTCAGGGAGTGGAGATGCAGGGGCAGCCATGAGCCCTGCTGCTTGACTGAAAAAGCCCTATTTGTTTAAGTCTGAAAAATTTCAAAGTAGAATACAAAGTAGTTTGGAGCCCTTTTTAAAAATTCGATGTAATATTTAAATACATAACACTTTCATCTCAAAAAATAATAAATAATAAATTCTCCTTCTTCTACCCCATTTCCCATCTATCCACTTGTACCATACAGTCCTCACCATAGCAGGTAAGCCACTATTATTAATTTCCTATGTATCCTTCTGCATAAAAAGCAAATATATAGTCTTATTCTTCTCCCATTTTATACAAAGAGACGATTTTTTTTTTTGAGACGGAGTCTTGCTCTGTCCCTGAGGCTGGAGTGTTGTGGCGCAATCTCGGCTCACAGTGACGCGATCTCGGCTCACTGCAAGCTCCACCTCCCGGGTTCACGCTATTCTTCTGCCTCAGTCTCCCGAGTAGCTGGGACTACAGGCGCCTGCCAACACATCGGGCTAATGTTTTGTATTTTTAGTAGAGATAGGATTTCACCGTGTTAGCCAGGATGATCTCGATCTCCTGACCTTGTGATCCGCCCGCCTCGGCCTCCCACATTGCTGGGGTTACAGGCCTGAGCCTCAGCGCCCTGCCAACAAATGTTATTTATGCACTCTTTCTTTTCTCAATTAACAATGTATCTTAGTGACATTTCCATATCCATGTAGAGTTTTGACATTCTTTTTTGTAGCTGCCAAAACACATTCAATTTGATAATTTATTTTCAATCTTTTGTTCCTATGCCATTTCACATGGGTACAAGTAAACTTGTATTAAGTGTTCATTAGAAGTGACATTTTCTGGAGCTCTTTACATATTTAGGAAAATTAATCCTTTCTGATATGACTTGCAACAATTTTTCCCAAGTATCATTTGTCTCTAAGCCTTACTTGTGGTGGGATTTGCTTGTATTTTCAAAAGTAATTGAATTTATCGATCTTTTATGGCTTCTAGGTTTCTAGTCATAATAAAAAGTCATTCTCCACTCCAAAGTTATAAAGGACTTTCCTCAACTTTTTACTTCAGCATTTACTGGCTTTATTTTTTTAGCATCTAAATCTTTTGCCTGTGGATATCCAGTTTCCCCAACACCATTTGTTGAAGAACTATTAATTCCCCCAATTGAATCCTTTTGGCCTCTTTTTCAAAGGTCAATTGACCATAAAAGTTAGAGTCAATTCTAAATTCTATTTCATTGACCTTCATGTCTATTTTTATGGCAGTACTGTCTTAATTACTACAGCTTTGTAGTAAGTTTTGAAATTGCAAGTGTGAGTACTCCAATTGTATCATTCTTCTCAAGACTGTTTTGGCCATTCTACATTCCTTGCATTTCCACATGAATGTAAAGATCAGCTTGTCAATTTCTGGGATTTTGATAGGGGTTGCATTGAATCCATAGATCAACTTAGGGAGTACTGATATTTTAATATATTGTTTTCTAATCCATGAACATAGAATGTTTTTCCATTTATTTAGGCCTTTCATTTCTTTCAACAATGTCTTGCAGTTTTTAGTAAACAAGTCTTACACTTCTTGTTAAAATTATTCCTAAGTATTTATCCTTTTTGATGTTATATAAAAGAAATTGTTTTTGAATTTCATTTTCAGATTGTTTGTTGCTAATGTATTGAAATGCAATTGATTTATTATATTGATCTTGCAATGACATTTGCAGTGTCATTACTTTTGCAAAGTAAAACTAGAAATAGTTTTACTTCTTCCTTTCCAGTCCAGATGTCTTTTATTTCTTTCTTTCTTTTTTTTTTTTCCTAATTAACCTTGGCTAGAACCTCTACTACAAAGTTAAATACAAGTCATAAGAGTGGACATCTTTGTTTTGTTACTGATCTTAGAGGGAAAGTAAGCACTCTTTCACTATTAAATGTAGTATTAACTGTAGGTCTTTCATAGATGCCCTTTAACAAGTTGGAAGAATTTCCCTTCTAGCTGTAGAATTTTTATCTTGAGAGGTACCAGATTTTATTGAATGCTCTTTCTGCATCTATTGAAATGATCATGTGATTTTTGTCCTTTTTTTCTATTAATGTGGTATATGGCATTAATTGATTTTCAAATGTTAAGCCAATCTTGCATTCGTGGGATAAATCCCTGTTGATTATGGTGTAGAATTCTCTTTTGTTTGCTAGTATTTTGTTGAGGGTGATGTTTGCATCTACATTCCTAATGGATACTGACCTGTAGTTTTCTTCTCTTGTGATATCTTTGGCTTGGGTATCAGGATAATACTGGCCTCAGAGGATGGGCTAGGACGTGTTTCTTTCTCATTTACTTTCTGGAACAGTTTGCGAATTGACTTCTAACAGGTCCAATATTAAGATTAGAATCCTCATTTGGCTTATGTTTGAATTTTCTGGTATGCTTTTGCATATTCTTTTATTTCTAACCATTTTGAAACCATTTATTTTAAAAGTATTTCTTGGCTGGGCATGGTGGCTCATGCCCGTAATCCCAGCATATTGAGAGACCAAGGTAGGCAGATTACTTGAGGCCAGGAGTTCGAGACCAGCCTGGCCAACAAGACAAAACCCATCTCTACTAATAATACAAAAATTAGGCTGGGCATGGTGGCTCACGCCTGTAATCCCAACATTTGGGGAGTCCCAGGCAGGCAGATCACTAGAGCCCAGAAGTTCAGGACCAGCTTGGCCAACATGGCAAAACCCCGTCTTTACTAAAAATACAAAAGTTATACTGGGCCTGTGTTGTACTGGGCCTGGTGGCACGTGCCTGTAGAACCAGCAACTCGGGAGGCTGAGGCATGAGAATCACCTGATCCCAGGAGGCAAGGTTGCAGTGAGCCGAGACTGCGCCGCTGTACACCAGCCTGGACGACAGAGCAAGACTGTCTCAAAAAATAATAAATAAATAAATAAATAAATGTGTTTCTTTTAAGAATACAATTAGGTTTTGTTTTGTGATCCCAAATAATAATTTTTTGTTAATGGTTAAGTAAAGATTTAAAGCTATTTTGAGCAACTTGCACATCAACTCGATTTTGAACATTCACATTTGGCTTAGATTTTCCATATAACATTGGAGGTAACATAAAACACTGATTTCGGGAAAGAGGACAAAGATGAGCTCTTAGTGAATCATACATGCCTTTCTGCCATGAACCTGATTATGCCACACAAATATGGAAATGACCCTAGTGAAAACGGGCAGAGAAAACTTGCATAAAGAGTTGAACAAGCTGTTGAGCTAAGTAGGAACAAAATAGGTGAAAGGGAAGAGGAGGCACATTTATATTTGTGGCAGTCCTCCTCTGTGTCAGATACTTCACCTCATGAACTCATTTAATGCTGCCAATAATCTTCCCAGGTTGTAATCACTGTCCCTATTTTACAGATGAGAAAATTAAGGTTTAGATAGTTTTCTGATACTCAAAGTGTGGTCCTAGACCCCCCAGCATCAGCATTATCTGAGAACTTGTTAGAAATACAGAATCTGAGGCTTCACCCTGGACCTCCTGAATTAGAATCTGCATTCAACAAGATCCCCATGTTATTTGTATGTACAATACATTTTAAGAATTACTAATGCATTTCCGAACACCACAGATATAAATAGAACCTGACTCCAAAGCCTGTGTTGCTTGTTCTGGAGTTGCTACAGAATCAAGTCACAGATTAAACCCACAGCTAAAGTTAGCCAACTAGAGGAGTTTGTGTTGTCACATTGTGCCTCAGTGTTCTCATCTGTTCAATGTTTTAAACATCTGAAAGAATAAATACATTCTAAAGCAATAGAAGTATGCCATGCACCTGCAGGGGCAGGAAAGATCAGCTCCAGGTCACACAGGAAGCCTCTGCCCCCCACGCAACCTTCCTTCCCAGTAGCCAAGTGCGGGAACTGCTTCCTGCCCCAGAACCTGAGGGTGGGGTTAGGAACGTGGGCCACAGCAAGCAGGGGCGTCAGGAGGTCGCCCTGTGAGAGCAGCTGGGCCAGCCCTCAGCCCCATAGAGCTGCTCAGAGGCCAGCACCACCCCTGTCCCCTCACGGCAAGCAGTGTGGGACCCCGACTCCAGACCCTGAAACAGATGATCCGTCTTCAGCAAGGTCACCACAGTTGGCCTTTGGAAGGAAAAGCAGTAAGCCACCTGAGCCCCGCATGTTGGCCACACTCAGAGTATCGAGTGAGCATCACTCGACACCTGCAAGAAGGGTGCACAGGGTGTTCAGCAAGGCGTCACTTAGAACGACATTCCGTCCAGAACGTCACACAGCCACCAGAGACAACTGCAGATGACAGTGTGTGTTAACTCACTCCACCCTCACAGCAGCCCAACAGGGCAGCACAGCCAGCGTCCCACTTTGCAGACAAGCAACAGACACAGAGATCACTTGTCCGTCATGTCCTGCTCATCAGTGGCAGGGCAGAGACTCAAAGCCGGTATGCTGGCTCTGACATTTTCACTCTTCAACACATGCTCCAAGCTATGTGGGTCTATCCATACTGACCAGGGACAGCTCAACACACACCACACTGTAAAGCTGTACACGTGCTCACGTGTGTGACGCAGCAGGGAGAGAGGTGAAGGACAGCCACCACAAAGCTCACAACTGTCTCCTCTACAGAGCAGAATGTGAGGCACTCTCTCCCCTTCCATCTTGGGAGTTTCATACATGGTTTGGATTGTTTTGGATTGCATAGCTCTCACTTTCACAAAAATAAACAGTTGTAAAAAAAAAAAAAAGTATGCCATGTTGAATACTCCTTGAAATTAAAAAGCCACCTTAAGCCCCAAATGTTTTGTTAGATTTGTATTTGTTGGAGGCCGAGACAGGCAGATTGCCTGAGCTCAGGAGTTCGAGACCAACCTGGCCAATATGGTGAAACTCCATCTGTACTAAAATGCAAAAAAAAAACAAAAACAAAAAAACAGCCAGGTGCGATGGTGGGCACCTGTAATCCCAGCTACCCAGGAGCCTGAGGCACAAGAATTGCTTGAACCCAGGAGGTGGAGGTTGCAGTGAGCCGAGATCGTGCCATTGCATTCCAGCCTGGGCAACAAAGCGAAACTCTGTTTCAAAACAAAACAAAACAAAATTCAATTGGCCTTCTTTTTACCTCATCTTCCAGACTATTCCCCATTAATTTTTATTTTTCGATTTTAGAGGAAATATCATTTATGTTTGCTTTTGCTTTGCTTTCAAAAAAGTTGATGCACTTTTGATCTAGCCCAGGTGCTCAGAGATGAGCCAGCTTGTTCTGCTCTGTAGGCTTAAAAGAGCTTTTTAAACAGCAAAACCATAAAATAACTCAGTTATCATAACTTTTCCCAACAAGACCTTCTAACTTGAGAAGACTGGATCATCTGTCTCATAGAACACTGAATAATGTACTCTTCTTGCTTCCTTCAAAATCTTAGAACCAAAGACCTCGTCAGAATAGGGTTCATAGATAATTAATGCAGCTCCATTTGTTTAATTGCAAGACTTAGCCTTGATTTTTGGTTATTTAATTCTGTCAGTAAAATGTAGCTGTTTTTAAAGCACCAGTTTTATGAGCACATGCTGTACTCATTGAAGCTATGGAGTCCTTTGCATCTTTTCCCAGCTGGCAAAGTTTTGATAATGGCATCTTAGGGATGAAACCATTAGAGAAAGAGAACACATCTCAGGATTTACTGGGCAAATTAACCCTTTAAATTAGTACTTGCCCCAGGCCAGGATACCTCTCCTGGGGGGCTGTGGCGTTAAGGGGGAAGAAGGTAAATACAATTGAGAGAGAAAATATGTAATAGCTTTCAAGTAAAGCATAGCTGGGCTTCAATAGTACTGTCACTATGTTGCTTTGCACAAGTCCTAATAGCTATTAAAGTCTCAATTTTCTCATCTGTAAAATGAGATCTTGCAGGGACATTGTAAGAATTAAGTGGGTTAATGGATATAAAGCATTTGGCCTACAGCAAGCTTGTAACGTAATTTAAATCTCCCTGGAAAAAGAAAACCTGAAGTTTAAAGACAGAATCAGAACTGAAAGCAGGAACAGAAGCACTTCCTCTTAGAATCAGACATCCAGACCACACTCCTTGCCCTGACAGAGTGTAGGACATCTAGAAGGTTAGAGAAGTCTGACTGTCATGGGGAGGAAGTTTGCCTAAAGCAAGGCTGGTGCCCTCTCTAAAGCAGTTCAAAAGAATTTGAAAACACCAGCTCTGTGTACCCCACATAGCTTGTCAAATCACCCCATGTTATCTCAGTCATGATGACTCAACACGAGAGCCTGTCTTGGCCAGAGCACTGAGGCTACAGCCTTCTGTAAACAAGACCAAGGACACAGGACAGCAAGAAAGAAGACGGACAGGCCACTCTCCTGGCTACCTCTATCCAAACCTGTACATCAAAAAAAGAGAAGTTCTCTCATTCACACTGCAGGAGAGGAGGAGTACAGGAGTAGAAGGAGCAAAGGGGAGATGGGACTTGGCTTACACACTGAAACAAATCATGTGTCTGCACCCTAAACTGTCAACCTTGGCTATTCTTCAAGGTAAAGGAGAGGGCCCTAAATATTCATTTATGAATCATGTGGTCCAGGCACTCTCCCAGAGATCACTTCTCTCACTCCTCACCACATCTCTACTGGTAAAGAATTATACTTCCTCTTTTAGTGAGGAGCAGAGGCTCTGAGAGACTATCAAGTTGTCCAAAGTTACACAACTGAATCAGAACAGAAATTGGAACACGGGTCTTTCTGACATCTTACAAAACCAGTTAACATAGAATTCTGTATTTGGTATATAGAGGGTTTTCGTTTTTGTGAGTTTGGGGTTTTGTTTGGTCAGTTATATTTGGGGGGGTTCTTATTCTCCCCTAAATACTATTAAGTCTTAGATATAAAATCCAACCCACTTCTTTTTAAATACTTTGGATAAAACGCTGAGATGGGAGAGATCCCTTGACCCCATCCTGGGACTTGCCACAGTGGTGTGGCTTGTTTACTCAGCTGCCACTCTTAAACTCCTTGTGGAAAGGGGAGCACACAGGTGAGCAGGTGCAGGAGTCAGGGTAAGTGCCCTTGGCCACCAGCCAGCCCACAGCAGCATCTAGGAGTTGCCCGCGACCTCTGGAGTCCCAGAAAGCATGTGTTACAAACAATGCTCTTTTAGCTTTCCCATCCACGGATGGCTGAAGTGCTAAACAGCTCAGTGAAGAGTCATCATGACAGCCTTTTTGGGTTCCCACACCCAGTGCATCCCGAATTCTTGTCCGGCATCCAGGAAGAATCAGGTCATACGAACGGATCAAAGGATGGTGTCTGCAGAGGATTTTATTGAGCAATGGAAGTGGCTCTCAGCAGGATGGAGAGCTGGAAAGTGAATGGAGTAGGAAGATAGTCTTCCCCTTCTCCTTCCCCTTGCGGGAGGGGGAGCACACAGGTGAGCAGGCGCAGGAGCCAGGGTGAGTGCCTTCCAACCATCCCCAACTGAACTCCTCTCAATGTTCAGATGCTTCTTCTCTTCTCTCCTTCTCTGCCATGCCACTCTGCTCCTCTACCAGCTGAGCTTGGGCCTGTCATGAGTAGAGGATGGGGGCCATGGTGGGCCAGGGTCCTTTTGGAAAAGGCAACATTTGGGCAGGAAAACGGGAATGCATGTTCTCATTTAGGGCCATGGGTCCAGACCTGAGGATGAAGCCCTCTCCAGGGACCCCACCTTCTTCTACCCAGTATTTCCCTGCCTCCTGTCCATATCAATACTTTAATTAGCCTTAATGTTAAATCTTTTCTGAAGTCTTCAGATTTCAATAATCATTTCTTTATTACCATAAGAAATGTAAATAATTCAAGAAAGTGGAAATTCTAACCCTGCTGGGCTTTTCCCACAAGTGCCTGGTGCTTATCTGAAATAATGAACTAATTTCTCCTTGCTGCATCCATATATGAATCCAAAAGCTGAGCAGTCCTTAGAAATGATCATTAGGCCTTCTCAGGCAGGCAGCAGGAAAGGCTGCAAGAATCTCAAAAGGTCTGCAGCCAGGACACCCATTTAAAGCGGTAATATATGCTTCTATATAATTTATTTTTTTCTATCCTTGTGCCATTATTTTTCACCACAAAAATTATTTCCGATTTTTCACCCACTTTATGCCAAACAGCAGGGGATGAATTACTACACCTCTTTAAAGGCTGTCAGAATTTCATGCAGTCTGAGTTATGAAAACAGAAGATGCAGGTTTCAAGCCAATAGTGTTTGCTTTGTTGAGTGAACTGAAGGATTACATGTAAAAGGAATACTATTTGCTAAGGATGTTACTTTAATGGAGGTTTAGTTTTCAGCTTTTTATTTATTTATTTATTTTATTTTATTAAGATGGAGTCTCGCTCTGTCGCCCAGGCTGGAGTGCAGTGGCGCGACCTCAGCTCACTG
>NW_012114599.1:17938112-17957590 GCF_000951035.1 Colobus angolensis palliatus | reverse complement strand
ACACACACACACACAATCAAAGCTTATTTTAAAACCCTAAATTATTTTTCTTTGTACTTTGGTATCTTTGCAAATGAATAAACCTATTAGCAGAGGGAATTACTTCTGCTATAGGATAGGCTTAAATACATATGCATGGTTATATGTTATAACATCTCAGTTAACTACAATGGTGGATGGGGATGGAGTGCTCTAAATAATTGGATTGTATAGTTAAGTTTATTAAAGAAGCTAAATGAAACCCTATAACATGTGACACTAATAATCATCCACTATTTTTAAAACTTTCTTCTTCCTTGGATTCTGTGACATTCCCTTCTACTAATTATTTTCCTATGAGCTGATCATTCTTCTGATTATTTCTGGTTTATCTTATTCTTCAACATCCCCTAAATGTTTCCACATTTCTTTCCTCAATAACCATTCTTTATACGTATTTAATGCAATCAGCCTTTTACACACCTTCCTTTATCAACTCTATGTAAATAGTATTACCAGAACAAATTGCTATGGTAGAGAGATGAAGGAAGGAATAAAGCAAAGAGAATGAGTGAGACAGATAGATACAGAGGGAGAGGGAGGGACAGTATACTCCTAAAATATTTTCCCCCAGCTTCTCCCCCAAGTTCCATACCCACTTTTCCAACCTCAAGGTGAACATTCCCACTTGAATAACATCTTAAATACTCAAAAGATGTTGAAACCACATCTTTAAAATAATGTTTTATTGAGCTATATTGATATAAAATTAACTGCATATATTTAAATGTACAATTTGATACATTCTGACATATGTACACACCCATGAAATCATCATAATGAAAATAGTAAAATATGCTCACTGCCCAAAATTTCCTCATGTCTTTTCATAATCCCTTCCTTTCTCATTCTTCACCACAGACCCTCCCGTAGTTGACCCTCCTATACCCAAAGAAATTGATTTAATTTTTGTCAGTATAGATTTGTTTGCATTTTATAGTTTCACATGAATGAAATCATGAAGTACGTACTCTTTTTAGATTAGCTTCTTTAACTCATAAAGCATAATTAGATTTGTCTTTGCTGTTGAATGTATCCATGGTGCATTCTTCTTTGTTGTTGAGTAGTGTTGCATTGTATACCATGCATTATATGCCATGCATGGTACACTGCAATTTGTTTACCCACTCACCTGTTGATAGAAGTTTTGGTTGCTTATAGTTTGGGACTATTGTAAATGAAGCTATATGAACATTAGTGTACAAATCTATATGTGAACATATATTTCTTTTCCTATTGGGTAAATAAATATATTGGAGGACTATTAAATAGTAGGTCTTATTCATTCTTTTTATTTTTTTCATACCCATTAACCATCCCCACCTCCCCCTTGCCCACTTGCTTCCCTCCTAGCTTCTGGTAACTATCCTTCTATTCTCTATCTCCATGAGTTCAATAGTTTCAATTTTTAAATCCCACAAATAAGTGAGAACATGTGATATTTGTCTTTCTGTGTCTGCCTTATTTCACTTAACATCATGACCTCAAGTTCCATCCACGTTGTTGCAAATGAGAAACTTATTTTTTATCACCGAATAATACTCCATTGGGCATAAGTACTACATTTTCTTTATTGAGTCATTTCTTGATGGACACTTAGGTGACTTCCTAATCTTGGCCATTGTGAACAGTACTGCAACAAACATGGGAGTGCAGGTATCTCTTTGATAGACTGACTTCCATTCTTTTGGGTATAGAACCAGCAGTGGAACTGTTGGATCACATGGTAGATCTATTTCTGGTTATTTTTGGAATCTCCAAACTGATCTATATAGTGGTTATACTAATTCACATTCCCACCAACAGTGTATGAGGTTTCCCTTTTCTCCACATCTTGCCAGCATTTGTTATGGCCTGACTATTGGGGAAGTCGTATTAACTGGGGCAAGATGATATCTCATGGCAGTTTTGATTTGCCAGTCTCTGCTGGTCAATGACATTGAGCACCTTTTCACATGCCTCTTTGCCATTTGTATGTCTTCTTTTGAGATGGGTCTATTTAAATATTTTGTCCATGTTTTAAATCAAATTATTAGATTTTTTTGTATAGTTGTTTGAGCTCCTTATATATTCTGATTATTAATCCTTTGTCAGATGCATGGTTTACAGATATTTTCCCCCTTTCCGTGGGTTGTCTCTTCACTTTGTTGATTGTCTCCTTTGCTGTGCAGAAGTATTAACTTGATGTGATCCCATTTGTTCATTTTTGCTTTGGTTGCCTGTATTTGTGGGGTACTACTCAAGCAATTTTTTCCCAGACCAGTGTCCTGGAGAGTTTCCCCAATGTTTCCTTGTAGTAGTTTCATACTTTACAGACTTAGATTTTAGTTGTTAATCCATTTTGATTCGATTTTTTTATAAGGCAAGAGATAGGAGTCAAGTTTTATTCTTCTGCATATCTATGCCCAGTTTTCCCAGTACCATTTATTAAACAGACTATCTGTATTAGCCCATTCTTGCATTGCTATAAAGACACTTCTGAGGCCAGGCACAGTGGCTCATGCCTGTAATCCCAGCACTTTGGGAGGCTGAGGTGGGTGGATCATGAGGTCAGGAGATCAAGACCAGCCTGGCCAACATGGTGAAACCCTGTCTCTACTAAAAATACAAAAATTAGCTGGACATGGTGGTATGCGCCTGTAGTCCCAGCTACTTGGGAGGCTGAGGCAGGAGAATCACTTGAACCCAGGAAGCAGAGGTTACAGTGAGCCAAGATCACACCACTGCACTCCAGCCTGGGCAGCAGAGCGAGACTCCATCTCAAAAAAAAAAAAAAGAAAAAAAAAGGCTGGGCACGGTGACTCATTCCTGTAATTGCAGCACTTTGGGAGGTCAAGGCAGGTGCAACACAAGGTCAGAAGATCAAGACCATCCTGGCTAACATGGTGAAACCCCGTCTCTACTAAAAATACAAAAAATTCGCCGGGCGTGTTGGCATGCACCTGTAGTCCCAGCTACTCAGGAGGCTGAAGCAGGAGAATGGTGTGAACCCGGGAGGCAGAGCTTGCTGTAAGCCGAGCTCTTGCCACTGCGCTCCAGCCTGGGTGACAGAGCAAGACTCCATCTCAAAAAAAACAAAACAAAAACAAAACAAAACAAAAAAACCACCTGAGACTGGGCAATTTATAAAGAAAAAATCAGGTCATTGTTCAGCAGGCTGTACAGGAAGCAAGCATGATGCTGGCATCAGTTTGGTTATGCGGGAGACCTCAGGAATCTTACAATCATGGCAGAAGATGAATAGGGAGCAGGCACATCACATGGCCAGAACAGGAGCAAGAGACATACAGCAAGGTGCCACACACTTTTAAACAGCCAGATTTCACAGAAAGTCACTCACTATCACCAGAATGGCACCTGGAGGATGGTGCTAAACCATTCTTGAGAAAGCAGCCCCCATGATCCAATTACTCTCACTAGGCCCCACCTCCAATACTGGGGATTACAATTCAACATGAGATGTGGGCAGGGACACAGATCTAGACTGTATCATTCCACCCTTGACCCCTCTCAAATCTCATGTTTCTCACATGTCAAAACACAATCATGCCTTCCCAGTAGTCCTCCTAAAATCTTAGCTCATCCCAGCATTAACTCTGAAGTTCAAGTCCAAAGTCTCATCTGATATTCATCTCCTTCCACCTATGAGCCTGTAAAATCAAAACAAATTAGTTACTCCCAAGGTACAATGGGAGTATAGGTATTAGGTAAACATTCCTGCTCCAAAACGGAGACATCAACCAAAAGAAAGAGACTACAGGCCTCACACAAGTTCAAAACCCAGCAGGACAGTCACTAAATCTTAAAGCTCCCAAATAATCTCCTTTGACTCCATGTCCCACATCCAAGTCACAGTGGTTCAGGGAGTGGGTTCCCAAGGCCTTAGACAGCTCTGCCCCTGTGACTTTGGAGGGTTCAGCCCCCACAGCTGCTCTCAAGAGCTGGCATTAAATGTCTGTGGGCTTTTCCAGGCACACAGTCAGGGGATCTACAACTATGAGGTCTGTGGGACAGCAGCCCTCTTCTCATTGCTTCACTAAGCAGTGCCCCAGTGGGGACTCTGTGGGGGGGTCTCCAACCCCACATTTCCCCTCCACATTGCCCTAGTAGAGGCTCTCCATGAGGGCTCCATCCCTGCGGCAGGCTTCTGCCTAAACACACAGGCTTTTCCATACATCCTCTGAAATCTAGGTGGAGGTTCCTAAGCCTCAACTGTTGCACTCTGTGCACCTGCAGGCTTAACGCTACATGGAAGCCACCAAGGCTTATGGCTTGTATCCTCTGAAGCAGCAGCTCAAGCTGTACAGGAGCCCATTTGAGCCACGGATGGAGAAGAAGTGGTTGGGATGCGGGGGAGCAGTGTCCTGAGGCTGCACAGGGTACTGGGGCTTTGGGCCTGGCCCACAAAACCATTCTTTACTCCTAGGCCTCAGGGCCTGTGATGGGAGGGGCTGCCTCAAAGGTCTCTGAAATGCTTTTGAGGCCTTTTCCCATTGTCTTGGCTATCAGCACTTGACTTCTCTTTAGTTATGCAAATCTTTCTAGCAAGTGGTTGCTCCACAGCCTGCCTTGCAACTTCTGCCTGTTACCCAGTTCCAAAGCTGCTTCCACATTTTAAGGTATCTTTATAGCAATGACCCACTCCTAGGTACAAGTTTTCTGTATTAGTCCATTTTCACATTGCTATGAAGAAATACCTGAGACTGAGTAACGTATAAAGCAAAAAGGTTTTATTAGCTCATGGTTCTGCGTGCTGTACAGGAAGCATGATGCTGGCATCTGCTCAACTTCTAGGAAGGTCTTATGAAACTTACAATCTGTGGCAGAAGGTAGGGAACAGCATGCACATGACATGGGCAGCGCTGGAGCAAGAGAAGGAAAGCAAGGTGCCATATACTTTCAAACAGCCAGATCTCATGAGAACTCACTATTGTGAGGAAAGCACCAAGTGGATGGTGCTAAATTATTCATGAGAAATCAATCCCATCAGGTCCTACCTCCAATACTACAGACTACAATTCAACATGAAATTTGGGTTGGGACACATATCCAAACTATATCATTGTCTTTTCCCTAATCTATGTTCTTGACAACTGTGTTGAAAATGAGTTCATTGTAGGTGTATGGATTACTTTCTGGGTTGTCTATTCTGTTCCATTGGTCTATGTGTCTATTTTTATGCAAGTACCATGTTGTTTTGGTGACTATAGTTTTAGAATATAATTTGAAGTCAGGTAACATGATTCCTCCTGTTTCATTCATTTTGCTCAGGATAGTTTTGGCTATTCTAGGACTTCTGTGATTCCATGTAAAGGTTAGGATAGTTTATTCTATTTCTGTAAGAATGTCATTGGGCTTTTGATAGGGAGTGCATTGAGTCAGTAGACTGCTTTGGCTAGAATGGACATTTTAACAATATTGATTCTTCCAATCCATGAACATGGAATATGTTTCCATTTTTCTGTGTCCTCTTCAATTTATTTCATCAATGTTATATAGTTTTTGTTTTTGTTTTTGAGATGGAATCTCACTCTGTCACCCAGGCTGGAGTGCAGTGGTGCAATCTCGGCTCACTGCAACCTCCACCTCCCAAGTTCAAGTAATTCTCCTGCCTCAACCTCCCCAGTAGCTGGGACTACAGGCAGGCACCACCACGTCTGGCTAATATTTGTATTTTTAGTAGAGACAGGGTTTCACCATGTTAGCCAGGTTGGTCTTGAACTCCTGTCTTCAAGTGATCCACCTGCCTCAACCTCCCAAAGTGTTGCAATTACAGACATGAGCCACTGTGCCTGGCCAGTGTTATATAGTTTTAACTGTAGAGATCTTTCACTTATTTGATGAAGTTCATTCCTAAGTATTTAACTTTATTCATAGCTATTGTAAGTGGGATTACTACTTTATTCATAGCTGTTGTAAATGGGATTACTTTTTTGATTTCTTTTTCAGGTTGTTTGCTATTGGAATATAGAAGTGCTACTGAATTTTATATAAATTTATGCTGTATGTTAATTTTGTATCCTGCAACTTTACTGAATTTGTTTATCAGTTCTAATAGGGGTTTTTTTTGTGGGGTATTTAAGTTTTTCCAAATATAAGATTATATCATCTGCAAAGAAGGATAATTTGGCTTCTTCCATTCCAGTTTGGACACCCTTTCTTTCTTTCTCTTGTCTAATTGCTCTGGCTAAGATTTCCAGTACTATGTTGAAGAACAGTGATGAAAGTGGGCAAACTTGTCATGTTCCACATCTAAGAGGAAAGGCTTTCAGTGTTTCCCAACTCAGTATGATGCTGGCTGTGGGTCTGTCATATATGGCTTTTATTATGTTGAGGTATATTCCTTCTATACCCAGTTTTTTGAGAGTTTTTAATCATGAAGGGATTTGGACTGTAATGCTTTTTCAGCATCAATTGAAATGATCATATGGTTTCTGTCCTTCATTCTGTGGATGTGATGTATCATATTGATTGATTTGCTTACGTTGAACCATCCTTTAATCCCTAGGATAAATCCCACTTGGTCATGATGATTGGTCTTTTTAATGTATTGTTGAATTCAGTTAACTAGTATTTTGTTGAGGACTTTTGCGTCATTATTCATCAGAAAACTTGGCATGTAGTTTTCCTTTTTTGATGTGTCTTTGTCCGGTTTTGGTAGCAGGATAATACTGGCCTCATCGAATGAGTTTGAGAGCAATCCCTTTTTTTCTGTCTTTTGGAACAGTTTGAGTAGAATTGGTATTAGTTCTTCTTTAAATGTTTGGTAGAATTCAGTGTTAAAGCCATCGGGCCCATGCTTTTCTTTGCTAGGGGACTTTTTTTTTTCTTCAACTTTTAAGTTAAGGGTACATGTGCAGATTTGTTACACAGGTAAATATGTGCTATGGTGGTTTGCTGCACAAATCATCCCATCACCTAGGTAGTAAGCCCAGCGACCATTAGCTATTCTTCCTGATTCTCCCTGCCCTCCCATGCCCACCCCCAACCAACAGGCCCCAGTGTGTGTTGTTCTGCCTTATGTGTCCATGTGGTCTCATCATTCATCTCCCACTTATAAGTGAGAATATGCGATGTTTGGTTTACTGTTCCTGCACTAATATGATGAGGATAATGTCTTTCAACTCCATGTTCTGCAGAGAACATAATCTTATTCCTTCTTATGGCTGCATAGTATTGCCTGGTATATTCTTGCCTCATAGAATGAGTTTGGAAGTGTTCCCTCCTCCTCTATTTTTCAAAATAGTTTGACTAGGATTGATATTCGTTCTTTTTCAAATGTTTGGTAAAATTCAGCAGTGAAGCCATAGGATTCCAGGCTTTTCTTTGCTGGGAGACTTTTTATTACAGCTTTGATCTTGTTACTTGTTATTGGTCTGTTCAGATTTTAGATTTCTTCATGGTTCAATTTTGGTAGGTTGTCTCTGTCTAGAAATTTATCCATTTCCTCTAGACTTTCCAATACATGGGCATATAGTTGCCCATATTAGCCACTAATAATCCTTTCAATTTCTGTGGTATCAGTTGTAATGTCTCCTTTTTCATCTCTGTTTTTACGTATTTGAGTCCTCTCCATTTTTCCCTTCATCCAGCTAAATGTTTGTCAATTTTGTTTATCTTCTGGAAAAAAACAACTTTTTGTTTCATTCATCTTTTGTATTGTTTTCCTCATTTCAAATTCATTTATTTCTGCTTCAACTTTTTTTTTTTTTTGACCTCTGAACTTTTTACTGGCCTCGGGCTCCCCAAAGGGTACCCTGCTTCTGCTGGCTTAATGTCTCAGAATTTTGGTGTCATTGGTCTCAGACACCACTTTGCCATCCACTATCCAGCAGGTGGTAGTCTTTTGGATGGTTTGCATGAAGTTGCTGCTGTCCAGGGCATCACCAAGATTGAAGTCCTTGAGGCAAGTGGCGATCTCAGCCTCCAGCCTGACCTTGATGTTCAGCAGGGCCTTGTATTCCTGGACCTGGCACTGTCCCTCTGCCTGGGTCTGTGCCAGCTCTGACTCCAGGTACAGCAGGATCCCATTGAGCTACTCCATCTGCAAGGCATAGCAGGCTGCCACCTCCCTCAGGCTGTTTTCCACGCTGGCCTTCAGATTTCTCATGGAGTCCAGTTTGATCTCCAAGAACTGGACTGTATGTCTCAACTCTGTGAGCGTTGTCTTAGCAGTTCCAACCTTGGTAGACTGCGTGGTGACCACTGTGGTGCTCTCCTCAATCTGCTGAGACCAGTACTTGTCCAGCTCCTCTCTGTTCTTCTGAGCCAGCTGGTCATATTGGGCCCGGATGTCTGCCATGATCTTGGTGAGGTCTTGAGATCTGGGAGCATCTAGCTGGGTGCCTGGACAGAGCCTAGGGACCGGTAGTTGGTGGAGAAGGTGGAACAAGTGATGAAGCTCATGCTGTCTGGGATAGATAGCAAGAGGACAGGACTTGGCTTTGCCAGCGACCTGCTTCAACTTTTATTATTTGTTTTCTTCAACTAATTTTGATTTGGTTTGCTCTTGCTTTTCTATTCCTTAAGATGAATCGTTATTTATCTGAGGTTTTTCTTCTTTTTTGATGTAGGCACTTATAG
This sequence comes from Colobus angolensis palliatus, assembly GCF_000951035.1. Lineage (NCBI taxonomy): Eukaryota > Metazoa > Chordata > Mammalia > Primates > Cercopithecidae > Colobus > Colobus angolensis. The sequence goes on along the minus strand of NW_012114599.1, from coordinate 17,948,968 downwards.
CTATAAATTTCCCTCTTCGTACTGCTTTCACTGTATCCCAAAAGTTTTGGTATGCTTCTATTATCATTTGTGCCAAGACATTTTTCAATTACCTTCTTAATTTCTTCATTGACCCACTGGTCATTCAGGAGCATATTGCTGAATTTCCATGTGTTTGTATAGTTTACAAAGTTCCTCTCATTATTTTTAGTTTTATTTCATTGTGGTCAAAGAAGATGCTTGATATTATTTCAATTTTTTTTAATGTTTTAAGATTTGTTTTGTAACCTAACATATGGCCTGTCCTTGAGAATGATTTATGTGCTGAGGAGAAGAATGTGTATTCTGCAGCCATTGGATGAAATGTTCTGTAAACATCTATTAGATCCATTTGTGCTATAGTGTAGATTAAGTCCAAAGTTTCTTTGTTAATTTTCTATCTGGGAGATCTGTCCAGTGCTTAAAATGAGGTGTTGAAGTCTCTGGATATTATTGTATTGAGGTATATCTCCCTCTTTAGCTCTATTAATTAATATTTGCTTTATATATTTGGGTGCTCTAGTATTGAATGCATATATATTTATAATCATTATACCCTCTTGCTGAATTGACCCCTTTATCATTATATAATGACCTTCTTTGTCTCTTCTTACAGTTTTTGTCTTGAAATCAATTTTGTCTGACATAAATGTAGCTACTCTTGGTCTTTTTTGGCTTCCATTTGCATGGAATATCTTTTCCCATCCCTTTATTTTCAGTCTATGTGTATTTTTATAGGTGAAGTGTGTTTCTTATAGGCAACAGATCATTGGGTCTTATTTTCTCATCAATTCAGCCACTCTCTATCTTTTGATTGGAGAGTTTAGTTCACTTACAATGTTATTATAGATAAGTAAGGACTTACTCCTGCCATTTTGTTGTTTTCTGTTTTTTTTGGGGGGGCGGTCTTCTCTTCCCTTTTTCCTTCCTTCTTGCCTTTTTTTAGTGAAGATGATTTTCTCTGATGCTATGGTTTAATTTCTTGCTTTTTATTTTTTGTGTATCCATTGTGTTTTTTGATTTGAGGTTACCATGAGGTTTGCAAATACTATCTTAAAACCCATTATTTAAAACTGAAGACAACACTAATTGCATAAACAACAAACATGCAAAAGGAAAACTAATAAAAATTCTACACTTTTCACTTCATCCCCCAGCTTTTTAACTTTCTGTTGCTTTTCATTATGTCTTATTGTACTGTCTTTGTCTTGAAAAATTGTAGTTATTATTTTTGATTGGTTCATCATTTAGCATTTCTACTTAAGAGTACTTTATACACTACAATTACAGTGTTACACTATTCATACTATTCTGTGTTTTTCTGTGTGTTTACTATTACCAGTGAGTTTTGTAGCTTCCGATGATTTCTTCTTGCTCATTAACATTTCTTTTTTCAAATTAAAGAGCTCTTTTCAGCATTTTTTGTAGGACAGGTCTGGTATTGATGAAATCCCTCAGGTTTTGTTTCTCTGGGAAAGTCTTTATTTCTCCTTCATGTTTGAAAAATATTTTCACCAGCTATACTATTCTAGGGTAAAGGTTTTTTCCTTCAACACTTTAAAAGTGTTATACCATTATCTCCTGACCTATAAGGTTTCCATTGAAAAGTCTGCTGCCAGATGTATTGGAGCTCAATTGTATGTTATTTGTTTCTTTTCTCTTGCTGATTTTAGGATCCTTTCTTTATCCTTGACCTTTGGGAATCTGATTATTTGATGCCTTGAGGTAGTCTTCTTTGGGTTATATCTGCTTGCTGTTCTATAACTTTCTTATACTTGAATGTAGATATCTTTTCTAGGTTTGGGAAGTTCTCTGATATTATCCCTTTGAATAAACACTCTACTCTTTTCTCCTTCTCTACCACCTCTTTAAGGCCAATATCTGTTAGAGTTGCCCTTTTGAGGCTACTTTCTAGATCTTGTAGGCATACTTCACTGTTTTTTATTCTTTTTTCTGTCTCTTCTGACTCTGTTGTCAAATCGCCCCTTTTCAAGCTCGCTAATTCTCTCTTCTGTTTGACCAGTTCTATTATTGAGACTCTGATGGCTTCTTCAGCATGTTAATTGCATTTTTCAACTCTAGAATTTCTGCTTGATTCTTTTTGTGTCAATCTCTTTGTTAATCTAATAGAATTCTGGATTCATTTTCTGTGTTCTCTTGAATTTCATTGTGCTTCCTCAAAACAGCTATTTTGAATTATCTGTCTGAAAGGTCACATATCTGTTTCTCCAGGATTGGGTTATGGTGTCTTATTTAGTTCATTTGGTGAGGTCATGTTTTCTTGGAAAGTGTTGGTGTTTGTAGATGTTCTTTGGTGTCTGGGCATTGAAGAGTTAGGTATTTATTGTAGTTGTCACAGTCTGGGCTTGTTTGTGCCTGTCCATTTTGGGAAGGTTTTCCAGATTCTCAAAGGGACTTCAGCCTCAAACCCAATAATGCTGTGGTTTTTGCAGACTTGTAGAAGTACTGCTGTGGTGGCCTTAGATAAGATCCAAAAGAATTATCTGGAAACCAGGCAGAGACTCTTGTTCTTTTCCCTATTTTCTCCCAAACACATGGAGTTTCTCTGTGCTGAGGCCCCTGGAACTGGAGGTGTGGTGATGCAAGCCACCACCACTGGGACTGCACTGGGCCTTGCCCAAGGCTCTTTCCTTAAGGGTGGTGAGTTCCCCCCCAGGTTCCAGGTGTGTCCACAGATGCTGTTTGTGAGCGAAGGATTGGAGTCAAAAACCTTACAAATTTATCTAACATTCTATTCTACTGCAGCTAAGCTGGCACTCAGACCACACTAGAAAGTCCTTCCCTTTCCAGAGAGGAAGCTCTCCCAGGGCCACCACTACTACCAGTCCACAGGGGGTTCTGCCAGGCCACAGCTGATGTTTACTTTAAGCCCAAGGGCTCCTCTGTCAGCTTGGGGTGAATGCTGCCCTTGGCTGAATGCCTTTGGCAGCATTCAGGGCAATAGGCTCCCCTCTGACCCAGGGCAGGTCCAGAAATGGTGTCCACCTATAAAGACATACAGTCTTTAATAAAAGCTTTTATCAAACAGGAGGAGTCTTTCACCATAGCCACCACAGCTGGGAATGTGCTGAGTCACCCCTGAAGCCAGCACATCTCAGAGCCCAATGCTCACAGTGTGGTCCCTCAGTATCACTGCTGGCTATTCAGGGCCCAAGGGCTGCTTAGTCAGCAGGTGACTGATCCTGCCAGGACTAGGTCCTTCCCTTCAAGGCAGCAGGTTCTTTTGCACCAGTGTGTGCCTCAAAATGTCATCTGGAAAGTAGGGCCTGGAATGAGGGCCTCAGGACTCTGCCCAGTGGCCTATCCTACTGTGGCTGAGCTGATATCCAAGATGCAAGACATCGTCCTCTTAACTCTTCATTCTCCTATCCTTAAGCAGAAGAAAGGAGTTACTTTTGTTGCTGTGAGCACAAGTCCTCCCTTAGCCACATCAGCTGATGTCTCCCTAGGTTACATGCCACCCAAGTCCACTGGCTCTAAGCCTGGGCTAGCACTAGGAGTTGCCTGCACAATTGCAGTCTTTGTGTTCTAGACTGCCTTTCAAGTTTACCTAGAACCCCCAAGGGCACTCCAGCCCACACTCCTAGAAATTCCAGTTCTGACCACTGGAATGGGCAATTCCCCTCTGGCTAAGGGTGGTCCAAATGCTCTCTCCATGCACAGGCATTTGCTGAGCCCAGGACAGCTTTATTCTCCACTGTGACAGGTAGCACTGAGTTCAATGTAAAGTCCTCCAGTTGCTGCACTCTCCCTCCCCAAAATGCACAGATTCTCTGTGCTGAGATGAAACGGCGATGTGAGAGGCGTGGCACTGGTGATTCAAGATGACTGTCTCTCCTGCCCTCCTCAATGACTCTTTCAGTGATATGAAGTTAAAGTCTGGTACTCTGATTGCTTACCTGATATTTCCTTCTTGTGATGGTGCTTTTCTCTATAGTTGTTAAATTTGGTGTTCCAGTGGTTGGGAGCAAGTGGTGTAGGCTTCTATTCCACCATCTTGCCACCATACATCTAACTTTTTAAGTAACTCTCAAACTGGTTTACAAAGTGATGGTACCATTTTACATTTCTACCAGCAGTATATGAGATATTTAGTTCCTCCACATTCTCACCAACACTTGGTATGGTCAATTGTTTTCATTTTAATCACTTCTATAGGTATGTAGTAGTATCTCATTGCAGTCTTTAATTTTATTTCCCTAATGAGTAATGATATTGGGTACCTTTTCATGCAATTACTTGTCATCTATACATCTTCTTTGGAGAAATGTCTGTTCAAATCTTTAGCCCATATTTTAATTGGGTTACTTGTTTTCTTATTGTTGAGCTTCAAGTGTTGAAGTCCTTTATCAAATATATTCTTGCCAAAAATTTTATCTCAATAAGTGGCTTGTCTTTTCATTCTCTTAACAGTGTCTTTGAAAAATAGAAATTTTAAATTTTGATGAAGTTGAATTTATCAATTCATCCTTTTATTGGTTGTGATTTTGGTGGGTTTTTTGTTTGTTTGTTTCTGAGACAGGATCTCACTCTCACCCAGGTTGGAGTGCAGCGGCACAGTCTTGGCTACTGCAACCTCTGCCTCCCAAATTCAAGCAATTCTCGTGCCTCAGCCTCCCAAGTAGCTGGAGCTACAGGTGCATGCCACCACTCCCAGCTAATTTTTGTATTTTTAGTAGAGACAGGGTTTCACCATGTTGGTCGGGCTGGTCTCCAACTCCTGACCTCAAGTGATCCACCTGGCTCGGCCTCCCAAATTGCTGGGATTACAGGTGTGAGCCACTGTGCCTGGCCAATTTTGGTGTTTTATCTAAGAAATATTTGCTGAACTGAAAGTTACAAAGGTTTTCTCCCATGTTTTCTTCTAAGAGTTTAGGTTTTACATTGACATATATGATTTATTTTGAGTTAGTTTTTGTATATACTGCATGGCATCAATCCAAGTTCCTTTATATACATATAGAGATATGGATATCCCATTGTTCCAGCGCCATTTGTTGAAAAAATCTACCCTGTTCCCATTGCATTACCTTTGTACCACTGTAAAAAAGTAATCGTCCATGCATGAGTCTATTTCAGAATTAACTATTTTGCTTCTTTAGTGTAATTGTCTATCTTCATGCCAATACCACCCTGTTTTAATTATTATATTTTAATAATAATGGTTAAAATCCAATAGTATAGCTTTTCAACTTTGTTCTGTTTTTTTTTTTTTTTTTCTTGTGGTAGTTATTCTAGGTCCTTGGCATTCCCATACCAGCTTGCCAATTCCCTTTATTTTTTTAAGTGTGCTGAGATTTTGATTGGGATTATGTTAAATCTATAAACCAATTTGAGGAGAACTGATATCTTAAAAATATTGAGTCTTCCAGCCCATGCATCAGGTACATGTCTTCATTTATTGAAGTTTTCTTTAACTTCTGTCAGCAACATTTTGTAGTTTCCAGTGTACAGATGGATCTTTCATATAGTTGGTCAGATTTATCCCTAAATATATTATAATTTTTGATGCTTCTGTAAATAATATTTGTTTTAATTTCAATTTGCTGGTATATGAAAATATAATTTCCTATTTGAGAATTCAATGTATCTAAATATTCTATGTATATTAAAATTATTAAAATTTGGCAAAGAGTTTGGTGAGCAGTAACTTACAAACCTAGTAATAAGATACTCTTTGAAAAACACCAATCTAAGTAACAGAGAATTGTGTTGTCATGTCATATATCAGCCTCTTGAATGTTCCCAAGTATTGCACTTGCTTGACTTACCCTGTGTCTTAGTCGGTTTTGTGCTGCTATAACAAAATGTCCAAGATTGAGTCAGTTATAAAGAAAAGAAATTTATTTCTCAGAATTTGAAAGCTGGGAAGTCCAAGATAGGTATGGCATTTGGTCTGGTGAAGGACTTCTTGCCAAGTCCTCACATGGCTGAAGATGGAAGGGCAAGATGCATGAAGTCTTAATCCCATTAATGAGGGAGGCGTTCTCATGGCCTCATCACTTGTTAAATGCCACACCTCTGTATCACATTGGCAACATCTGAATTTTGGAGGGGACATATTCAAACCATAGAGCCTTGTCTTCCAAGATTTAAGTAAATTGGCTCAGACCTACATGCCATATATACTAGGTAACTTGGCATCCCTGAATATCTCTGGACAAGTATCTCTGGGTGCTTGGAATCGGAGGTGGGAGGGCGGGCAGGGGTGGTTACTTTTCAATGCTGAGTTTCTGCTTCCTCTAAATTCTTAACAACTGTTCTTCATTGCACTTTCTATTTTGTATCAAGCTGATGGATCCTCTGTAATCCCCCTACTTTCAGGAGCACTATCAACTCAAGATCTAGGGACATAGAGGGGGGTTGCGCTCCACTGTGGTAGAGCCAACAACGAAAAAAATGAGGTTTAGACATCCCTGCTACTAAAAATGTTATCAACCATCCCTTTTCACAAGAAAGGTTCACTGGTTGTCTCTTGTATTCAACCTATATCTTCTTGTGTTTCTTAAGCCCCTTTGCCTCTTCATTGACTCATCTTCTCTCCTGACTCACCCTAACCTCAATTATCTCTTTGTCTCACTTCTAAACGAGACAGGGCATGTCTTCAAGATCAGTGTTTCTATAGTCATAATAGCTATTAGCATCAAAGGCAGTTTCTGATGTTTCTCCCCACTAAGCAGAACATTGCCACCAGCACTGATTCTCCAGGCCACCTTTTTCTATTACAATTTGAAGGATACTACAGCTGCACTTCTCTATCTTCCACTCTTTTATTGGTATTATTATTATTATTATTATATTATTATTATTATTTTAAAGACAGGGGACTTGCTCTGTCACCTAAGCTGGACTGGAGTGATGCGATCATAGCTCACTGTAACTTTGAACTCCTGGGCTCAAGTTATCTCCTGCTTCAGCCTCCCAAGTGGCTGGAACTACATGCACATGCCACCACACCAGCTCTCATTCTCTCATACTGATGTCTCCTCTATGCATCTCAAATGTTGCCTCTCTTCCCACATTCAACTTCCCCTCAGAGGAAGAATGTGATAAGGTCATTTGGCCTCTATCCTATATGGAGAGTCCCTATTAGGTGTCTTTTTCCTCAGGTACCTAATCCTCATTCATTCATTCTGGCCAAGGTCAAAACTCATAATCCATAATCCATAAAGAACTTCCCATTTTTCTCAGAAGGGTAGGGAGGGAAGAATCAGAAAGATTAACAGAAGCATAGAATTATATTGTTTATTGGCACATTTAAGATAATTTAGTGTCTAATTACCTTTAAGAAAAAGACAATGAGAGGCTGGGGAACATAGTGAGACCCTGTCTCTGCAAAAAAATTAAAAAATTAGCCAGGCATGGTGTCAGACATCTATAGTCCCAGCTACGGAAGAGGCTGAAGCAGGAGGATCCCTTGAGCCCAGGAGTTGGTGGATGCAGTGAGCTAAGACTGCACCAGTGCACTCCAGCCTGGGCAACAAAGTACAACCTTGTTGAGAGACAGAGAGAAAGAGAGAGAGAGAGAGACAGAGAGAGAGAGAGAGAGAGAGAGAGAGAGAGAGGGAAAGAGAGAGAGAGACAATATGGCAATGAGGACAGAGAGGTTAAGTAACATCATCACTCCATATCCACCCACAATGCCAGCCACCTGATAAACCAGTGGCTTTCACACTTTTTAAAACCATGACTCAGAGTAAGAAACATATTTTACATTAGAACATAGTGCGCGCGCGCACAAACACACACACACACACACACACACACATACACACATATATATCCCTCACTATACATGTGCATATAGAGTGTATGTATATGTGTATAGAAAGTGCCTGATAAATTATAAGCTCTTTACATGTGGTAGCTCATTTAATCCTCACAACATCCTGTAAGGTAGGTACTTTTATTATTAATATCTCGACTTTACAAATGAGTAACTTGAAGCACATAGTGACTTGTCCAAAGACAAGTAACCAAATCAGGATTTGAATACAGGCCATGTGGCTCCAGAGCCCATGCCCTTAGTCACTTCACATACTCTCTCTCGTGTTTTGCATATGGAGTAATATATTTATGTATACACGTGTGTGTTGATTCATAAAATACTTACCTTTACTTTGTGTGGTGCACTCTATTTTCTATTTTATTGCACTTTTTAAAATTTACTGCAAACCACTAATTTTATATATAACCCATATTTTTAAAACACTTGAAAAACACTGCTACACTAACCAGGCTAGATTTCCTTTTCAGATTTTCTTTTTAGAAAAGAAGGATGCAAACTTTAAAGACAGCTATAAATTGGTTATTAAGTAAAAGGGAAAAAGCTCCAAGTTTCTGTCTCATAGGAAGACAGTTATCTATCACTTGAGAGAAAAGATGGAGAAACTATTCTTGTATGGTACTAGTAAGTAAATATCCCTGCAATTGAGACATGGAGAAACCATTCTCTAAACCTCAAGTTCACCGTAATAGTACAGCTATCACATTTATTATTATCCATTTGAAGTATTTTTTGAAGTTTTACTTTTTTTATTATACTTTAAGTTCTAAGATACATGTGCAAAACTGCAGGTTTGTTACATAGATATACATGTGCCATGGTGGTTTGCGTCACCCATCAACCCTTCATCTACATTAGGTATTTCTCCTAATACCATCCCTCCCCTTGCCCACACCCCTTGACAGACCCCGGTGTGTGATGTTTCCCTCCCTGTGTCCATGTGTTCTCATTGTTCAAGTCCCACTTGTGAGTGAGAACATGTGGTGTTTAGTTTTCTGTTCTTGTTTTAGTTTGCTGAGAATGATGGTTTCCAGCTTCATCTATGTCCCTGCAAAGGACATGAACTCATTCTTCTTTATGACTGCATAGTATTCCATTATGTGTATATGTCACATTTTCATTATCCAGTCTATCATTGTTGGACATTTGGGTTGGTTCCAAGTCTTTGCTATTGTGAATAGTGCTGCAATAAACATATATGGGCATGTGTCTTTATAGCAGAATGATTTATAATCCTTTGGATATATACCCAGTAATGGGACTGCTGGGTCAAATGCTATTTCTAGTTCTAGATCTTTGAGGAATCACCACAGTCTTCCACAATGGTTGAACTAATTTACGCTCCCACCAACAGTGTAAAAGCGTTCCTATTTCACCACATCTTCTCCAGCATCTGTTGTTTCCTGACTTTTTAATGATCGCCATTCTAACTGGCATGAGATGGTATCTCATTGGGGTTTTGATTAGCATTTCTCTAATGACCAGTGATGATGAGCTTTTCTTCATGTTTGTTGGCCACATAAATGTCTTCTTTTGAAAAGTGTCTGTTCATATCCTTCACCCACTTTTTGATGGAGTTGTTTATTTCTTGTAAATTTGTTTAAGTTCCTTGTAGATTCTCGATATTTGCCCTTTGTCAGATGGGTAGATTGCAAACTTTATCACGTAAATTTTATAATCATGTAAATTTTATAAAATTTAATATCATGTAAATTTTATAAACATGACAGAATGTATATCAGTCTGATTCCGCCCATGATTACACTATGAACTCACTGAATAGATTCTACTGGAATAGACATCTTTTTATGTTATGGTGTCTGTATTATCATTTATATCTACTACTGCCACTAACATTAGCAATAGTTATTATTATAGTTATTATTAGTTATTATAATAGTTATACAATTATAATAGTTTTTACTACACACATGTATGTATATCTATCTATACATGGATGAAGGTAAGTCTTAGTTGCCTATAAAGGTCTGGTTTTGTCCTTGCCCAAGAGATTTTCATAAGTGCAACCCAAAAATAGATCATGCAAGTTAACACTATCTTTCTGATACTCTCAGTAGGCATTTATAGAGCCGCTTCTACAGGTTGAGTATCCTTTATCTGAAATGTTTGGGACCAGACATGTTTCAAATTTCAAATTTTTTTCAGATTGTGGAATATCTGCATAGACAAAATGAGATAACCTGGGGAGGGGTCCCAAGACTAAACATAAAATTCGTTCATATTTTATATATACCTAATACATATAACCTGAAGGTAATTTTATACAATATTCTTAATAATTTTATGCATGAAACAAAGTTTACACTGCTTTTTGACTGTGATCTGTCACATGAGGTCTGGTGTGGACTTTCCCACTTGTGGTTTCATGTCGTTGCTCAAAGACTTTCAGATTTTGGAGCATTTCAATTTTTAGATTAAGGACTGTCAACTTTACTATTGCTTATGTCACTGAAGTAAAACTTTAAAAAGTTAAAACTTCCCTTTTAATTTCTTGAGTCAGCGTGCAATCAAACCTTTGTAATTAAACCCGAAAAGAACCTGTTGAAATTATTCCAGACTAGTTCTTCTAAACCAGTTTTTACTCTCCTTTTCCAATGTCTAGTATATAATGGATTCTCAGTGAATGTGACAGAGATATAACAGTTTAGTTCACATGCAAAATCATGAGAAAACCTATGAAAAATTTAAGGTCTGTGCCCAAAGAATGCTATATCGAATATTATCCCACTCAGACCAAATATTCAGCTATTAAATGATTGATAGTCTGTGTTAAGGAAGTTTAGAGGCTTTTTTTTTTTTTTTTCATATTCACTCTAAGATTATCACTATGAAATACATAGGATTGGCTGGGCACAGTGGTTCACGCCTGTAATATCACTTTGGGAGGTCAAGGCGGGTGGATCACTTGAGGCCAGCAGTTCAAGACCAGCCTGGCCAACATTATGAAACCCCGTCTCTACTAAAAATATTCAGCTATTAAATGATTGATAGTCTGTGTTAAGGAAGTTTA
>NW_012114599.1:17935435-17938062 GCF_000951035.1 Colobus angolensis palliatus | reverse complement strand
AGAAAAATTAGCTGGCTGTGGTGGCACACGACTGTAATCCTAGCTACTTGGGAGGCTGTGACATGAGAATTGCTTGAATCCAGGAGGCAGAGGCTATAGTAAGCCGAGATCGCACCACTGCACTCCATCCTGGGCTATAGAGACTCTGTCTCAAAAAAAAAAAAAAAAAGAAAAAGAAAAAAGAAATACACAGGATTGTGTTTACCACACTGTGGATTAATCCCATTTTGGGATTGGGTCATAAACAATATTTAAACAAACTCAATCAGTTCATTCTAAGTTTCATTTAAAAGCAAATTATCTTTTCAAAAAATTGAGGCTTCAGAGCAACTCAAGAATTCTGGGAAAAATCTTCCCCTCTCTATCTGTGTTGTTTGCAAACTGTACTGAATAATAATATTTTACATTTTAGTAAGCCACTTTTCAAAATACGCATTTTTCAGATGTCATTCTGATGACCCTATGGAGTAGGTAAAACAAGTATTATCATCATCTACACAGCTAATAAGTAGTAAAGAGAGGATTCAAACACAATTCTTCCTAGAAAATGACTCCAGGACTTAGATATGAGAAAAACGCTGGCATCCTAGACAAAGGCGAGATTAGTCTTAATTTCCATGCTGAGTCTATGGAGATGGCTGTAGCCCAGTGAGGTAGGCAGCTCTTGTTTTTAATAGATTGCCAGCTTTAAAAGATCATTAGTGTACGGTGCCCTAAGCCAGCACATTGTTATATCCTTTCACAGTTTTAGAATTCTGACTTTCCCAGATCTGCTTAAATATCTTTCTATTCTAAACCAGTTCAACTTGGACACCTAAATAAAATCAGAGTAGGCATTTCATGCACTTCATGATTTGAAGCACAATGCTGACACCTAGTGTATTGACTGATTTTCTTTTCCTTCCCGACTTCCTTCCCTCTCTCCCTTTTCTTTTTTCTTTTCTTTCTTTTTTTTTTTTTTTTTTGAGATGGAGTTTCACTCTTGTTGCCCAGGCTGGAGTGCAACGGCGTGATCTTGGCTCATCGCAATCTCCACCTGCGGGTTTGAGCAATTCTCCTGCCTCAGCCTCCCGAGTAGCTGGGATTGCAGGCATGTGCCACCATGCACAGCTAATTTTGTATTTTTAGTAGAGATGAGGGTTCTCCATGTTGGTCAGACTGGTCTCGAACTCCCGACCTCAGGTGATCCACCTGCCTCGGCCTCCCAAAGAGTTGGTATTACAGGTGTGAACCACCACACCCAGCCCTCTTTTCTTTAAAGAATGGCTATTAGGGTATAGTTTAATAATAGTAAAAATTTATTGAAAACTTAACATGTTAGTATGTTAAGTATCATGCTAAGCACTTTAAATGTATCATCTCATTTACCTTCTTCAACTATGAACAATGTTTTATCATCATCTCTACTTCACAAACAAGGGAAAAGAAGCTTAAAAAGTTAAGTCAAATTTTATTACTGCAAAAGATGGGATTCAAATCCAGATCAGCTTGACTCTGGAGCCGAAGCTCTGAATCACTATTTGTGAAGGAATTAAGTAGGACTGTGTTATGAAATAGGTTAGTTTATTTCTATTCACTTAGAGGACATTTGCACACACTTCCTTCAAGACTGTAGGTAAGCATTCAGGTAGAAAAGATGACTAACCTGCCCAGGTGCAGTGGCTCACACCTGTAATCCCAGCACTTTGGGAGGCCAAGGCAGGTGGATCATTTGAGGTCAGGAGTTCAAGACCAGCCTGGCCAACATGGTGAAATACTACCTATACTAAAAACACAAAAGTTAGCTGGCCGCACGCCTGTAATCCCAGCTACTTGGGAGGCTGAGGCAGGAGACTCACTTGAACCCAGGAGGTGTAGATTGCAGTGAGCCAAGATCACACCACTGCACTCCAGCCTGGATGACAGGTAAGACTTGTGAAAGAAAAGAAAAGAAGGAAGGAAAGAAGGAAAGCAGGAAAGAAAGAAAGAAGGAAAGAAAGAAAAGAAGAAAGAAAGAAAGGAAGGAAGGAAGGAAGGAAGGAAGGAAGGAAGGAAGGAAGGAAGGAAGGGAAGGAAGGAAGGAAGGAAAGAAAGGAAAGGAAAGGAAAGGAAAGGAAAGGAAAGGAAGAAAGAAAGAACGAAAACCTAACAAATCTCACGTCTGCAGCTTTAAACCATGTCTCCTCTTGATTTTGTCTCTTTTTATGGCAGGATGGTAGCCCTAGAGTTATCCAATCCAAGTCCTTTGAAGGCAGAGAGTAATCTCACTGAGTCTTCCAGGTCTGTTCTGGTAACGTCTTGGTATTTAAAAAAGGAGAATCGTCATCCTGTGAGCAATATATATTATAGTGTAGTTCTTCATGTGGTGAGCCTACCTTTCTTCAAATTATCTATTTGCGCTTCTAGACTAAATGCCCCAAGAAAGCACAGTTTGTGCCTTTCCCCATTTTTTTTTTTTTTTTTTTTTGAGACAGAGTCTCGCTCTGTCGCCCAGGCTGGAGAGCAGTGGCGCGATCTCGGCTCACTGCAACCTCCGCCTTCCGGGTTCACGCCATTCTCCTGCCTCAGTCTCCTGAGTAGCTGGGACTACAGGCACCCGCCACCCACCTGGCTATTTTTTTTTTTTTTGTATTTTTAGTAGAGACAGG
>NW_012114599.1:17934238-17934680 GCF_000951035.1 Colobus angolensis palliatus | reverse complement strand
TTTTTTTTTTTTTTGTATTTTTAGTAGAGACAGGTTTTTACCATTTTAGCCAGGATGGTCTCGATCTCCTGACCTCCTGATCCGCCCACCTTGGTCTCCCAAAGTGCTGGGATTACAGGCATGAGACACCATGCCTGGCCGCCTTTCCCATTTTTGAAGAAAAAACGCTTGGCATATAATGGGTACTCAATGTGTTAAATACACTAAAGACTGAGGATCTGTATTAGTTTTCTAAAGTTATTTTCTTTGCACCTTTTTACTTAGAATACACAAGTGTGAGTTCAGTTGCTTAGTGCCTAGTGCCAAGAAGACTATGGTTGTTGAGTTCACTCCCCAAGTGGGCTTCTCAGATTCTCTGTGTGAAAAAAAAAAAACATGGTCTCCTGATAGTGCCTCCATTGTCTCCATCTAAAGGTTTTGTTTTTTTTCTTTGAGATGCTAC
>NW_012114599.1:17900471-17933053 GCF_000951035.1 Colobus angolensis palliatus | reverse complement strand
GCCTCGGCCTCCCAAAGTGTTGGGATTACAGGCGTGAGCCACCGCGCCCAGTTGACTAGTTCTTCTAGACTAGTTTTTACTCTCCATTTCCACTGGGTGGTATATAATGGATTCTCAATGAATGTGAACTTAATATTACAGAAAACAAAAGCTAACATTGATCAAACATTTGCCATATGCAATGTCTTAGCTTGGCACAGCACACACAACTCACTTCACAATACAAAAATAAAACTAATTATTGCTTCAATTTTACAGATTATGAGACAGACTCAGAGAAATTAGGTAACTCCTCCAAGTTAGGCTCCAAGTTAATATCTGACTCTAAAACCAACACTCTTTACAACTATGAATCCCAAGTCCAAAAATAAACTTTTACAAACCCTTTTGGTTGAGAGAAGCAAGAGTCTTTTCTACGTGATGTCATGCCTAAACTACAGTTTGAAACTGCTCTCAAGACCCACTTGAAACCAGATTCAGGTAGTGTTGCCCTTTCAGCCTCAAAAATATCTCTTTTCTATGCTGGATGCGGGGCATCCTACAGTCCCTCTCCTGGGAATCTCCGTAATAAATTAATTCAGACGAAAATGTATGTGGTTAATGATGTGTTTGCTTGATTTACGGACCTTTTACATGAAGTAGGAAGATATTTAGAGTTGATTGAATACCGTATTATTTCTACAAAACTTTGACAAGTCCATATTTAGAAATATGATCTCATTTTACAGAAAATCAGGTATCACTGACTTAAGAGTTTGTTTGAAGGAAGTAAACTCCTTTGAAAACTTCCCATATTAAAGATATTTAATATCTGATGAAGTATTATAACATTAATTTCATCACACTCCCAAATGTACATTTTACAGTCACTTCAGTAGTTCTCAAGCTTCCTATAAACAGCAAGCTTACAAAGAGCTGGGATTCCCAGGCCACACTCAGAGAATTCTGATGCAATTGCTATGGTATTGGGCCTAGGAACCCACTGTTTAGTAAGCATCCAAACTATTTCTGAACCACATTTTGAAAAAATTGTTTGAAATAAAAAATTCAAGTACATATTTTTCAAATATTCCACATTAATAACAAATAATATGGTCAAAAAGATGTAAATATTTAGGAAAACTAAGTGCATCATTGCCCTCTGGAACAGAGGCTGCTGTTTGTCACCTTGTTAAGTCTTTTGAAAGACTTGTCCTTTCTTTTAATCAAGCCATACAGCCAAGAGTGTGTATGTTCCCCGAGGCTTGGCAGAAACATTGACCTAATTATGTATAAGTGACAAAAAACTAGAACAAAGATATCCTAAAATGGCGTTAAAAGATTAAAAAGGAAGAAAATGAAAAAAATCATTGCCTAAAGATGCCTAACACATCTTAAGGAATCTAAATTTGAGGGACATAGAAAGAGAGTAAAAGTCTCATTTTAAATCATGTCATTTAAACCTTGTGAGTCATGCACTTGCCTACCAATCTCTGCAGGCTCAGCAGCAGACTCACATTCTGACATCTCAATGATGAAACTCATTGTTTTTCATTTTTTCATCAAATGCCCCACAAGGCAGCAATATATTATAGGCAAAGCGGTGGTGGGGGGATATAGCCAGATTAATTTAGGTGACATGTAGGTGGAATTAATTCATAAATCAACTCTTCAGGTAGAAATGCTAGGAGACTTCAAAGGAACAGTACTGGATGGAAGAGAACCAACATAACAGATAGAATTGATAGGACACATATTGTACACTGGGACATAGAGTGGCTGATGTTATACAACAAAAGAATGTGATTGCTAAGAGGTTCCACCATGCCTTCCCTTTGGATCACCTTTCTTACCCAACATTTCTCAAACTTGCCTGATCATAACTCCTACCTAAGCAGGGTGGGAGGAAGAGGTGTTAAGTTCATATTCCCAGGCCCATCTTTGAGTGAAAAGGGGGCCTAGGAATCTATATTTCATGTAATTTTTAAAAATAGCACTCCAGCATTCCATTTTACCTTGGTGTGTGAGAAATTGCAGCAAATATGGTCCTAACTGGTTACAATCTTGACAACTGGTTTTCAGTTAAAAAACTGGAAGGAAGACCTTAGAGATCCATCAAGCCTTGAACGTTTCCCTTTATGGCTTAAGAAGCGAAAACATGGAATATTATGCAGCTATAAAAAAGCATGAGTTCATGTCCTTTGCATGTACATGGATGAAGCTGGAAACCATCATCCTTGGCAAACTTAACACAGGAACCGAAAACCAAACACCACGTTGTCACTCACAAATGGGACTTGAACAATGAGAACACGTGGACACAGGGAGGGGATACAGGGAGGGGTGTGCTGCAAGGGGAGGGATAGCATTAGGACAAAAACCTAATGTAGATGATGGGTTGATGGGTGCAGCAAACCACCATGGCACATGTATACCTATGTAACAAACCTACAATTTGTGCACATGTATCTTAGAACTTAAAGTATAATAATAAAAAAAAAGTAAAAACACAGAAACTCAGATCCAGTGAAGTTATTTGCCCTTTGTTACACACAAGCCACAGATGTTTTCAAAAAACCAGCTCCTCTTCACTATATTCAAATTTCAGTGAAATAAAAAATACACTGAATGTCTGATTCTGCATATTTCTGACATCAATTTACGATACAATAAAGACTAGTTTTTAAGAAACACTTTACTTTCCCATCATGACCAAATAATACATGTTCATTGAAGGAAATACAGATAAGCAAAAAAAATTTTTGTATTACCTATAACTCCACCATACTTGTTAACATCTTGTTAAATATATTTTCCGGTCCTTTAGCTGTTTATATGTAAATAAGTGCCCATTTGGGGGAACAAAAATGAAATCATAATCTTCATACTGTTTTGTGCTATACCTTCCTACTTACTAGTATGGTTGCTAGCATTTTCATATTATTTAATATTCTAGACCTTTATGGCAATATATTCTATTGCACGAATGTATCATTTATTTATCCATTCCTCTATTTTTAGACCTTTAAAAGGTGTCTTTTACAACTTCCTATAACAAGGTTTACTAACAACCTTACAAAATATATATTTTAAAGTATCATAATTTCTTGGTGTCTAATCAAATATATACACCAAAAAATGAATAAAAATCGTTTAGCTTACAAGCTATAAATTTCCAGTTCCTCCTCTCTGCCCTCATACAACATGATCTTTCTACTCAAAAAATCCACTAGTGAAGCTTAGAAACCACAATAATAAAACTGGTGTTACAAAACTGGTGGTACAAAAGCAAAAATTAAAAAAAATTAAAAAGGTGGAATTCTACTTTAAAAAGATAGAAACACACACGTCGTATGCTCAAAAAATATTAGCAGACCTACCATGTACCAGAAAGATTAAAAAATAAAAATTTGCAGGGATAATCTTTGCAGAATGAGACTATAAGTGACTTTTTTCCTATCCTTCTATTTAAAATAAAAATATTTGATTTCTCCCTAGAAGTTTTCTTTTTTTATTTTAATGTATTTATGGGTTAGAACATGGCCAAGGTGTGGATAAAAGAAACTTTTGAGCTTACAGTATCAGCTAGCATTGTCAGGTTGGTGGGGAAAGAAGCAGTTTATTCTGTCTCAAAACCTTCCCCCCTCCCTGAGACACAATCTCGCTCTGTTGCCCAGGATGGAGTGGTGTGATCTCGGCTCACTGTAACCTCAGCTTCCCAGGTTCAAGTAATTCTCCTCTTCAGCCTCCAGAGTAGCTGGGGTTACAGGTGCACACCATCATGCCCAGCTCATTTTTGTATTTGTAGTACAGAAGGGCTTTCACCATGTTGGCCAGGTTGGTCTGGCCTCAAGTGATCTGCCTGCCTCGGCCTCCCAAAGTGCTGGAATTACAGGTATGAGCCACCATGCCCAGCTTAATGCCTCAAAACTTTTTAAAACGTTTTCTTTAGTTTTTTTTCTTTATTTTTATTTTTTTTAATGTGTGTGTGACTCTAGCCAAAGATAATGTCTCAAAACACTTGCTAAAGTGAACGCCTTAAATTAAATGGCCAAATGTTTACATTCTCAGGAAGGAAAGGAGTTATGGAGGGATTTGCAGGGGTCACCATTTCAAAGTATCCAGTACCAGACCACACTAAACCCGGCTAAAGGCATCCAGAGTAAGTGTTGTTTTATGCTCAGTCCATGTTCAGGGGAAAAATAGTTATTACTGATTCTACTAAATGTTGAATGCAAGGCCAGCAACTATAGGAAGTATAAAAGCAGTATGCTTCTGTGTTGAGGAAATTTATTATCTAGTTGAGAAAATAAGAGAGTGCTACTAAAACTGCAAGGGAAAAGGCTACAGAAATCCAGAGAGGAGCATCAATTAAAGGAGGGTAGAGAAAGCAACAGAACTGGTTGGCAAATGATATATTTCAGGAATAATTTACTGCTCTCTGACACATACGGAAAGGCGAGGCATATGGAAAATGGGAGAGAAAAAGTGGTATCTTCCTAGACAGCAAAATGAGAAAATACTGAGCAGGAAATTTACCAGATTCACAAATTCCAAAAAGTTCAGAGAACAACTGAAATGACTGAAATGAACGTTGGTTTTGGAACAAGTTAGGCTGGACTCAAATCCCAACTCTGCCTCCCTAATAGGTAAATGCCCTTGAATAAGCTTACTCCCCCCTGAAATGTTTCTCCCAGTTTGTGACTTGTCTTCTCATTCTTGTCATTGTCTCTTGACATTGAGCATTAGTTTTAAATATTAATGAAGACTAATTTCTTTCTTTTTTTTTTTTTTTTAAATGATCAGCCTAGCTGGCTGCTGAGCAGAAACTCCCCTCAGTTCCTTGCTGTGTGGGCTTTCCCAACATGGTAATTTGCTTCATCAAAGTCAGCAAGGGAGACAGTCTGCTAGCAAGAAGTGACATACCCATAACGATGATTAGAAGGAATTTACTCAAGGGGAAGGCATTACAAAATGTTATAAACATCAAGAGGCACAGGAGTCATCGGGGGTCATCTTAGAGGCATGTTCTTTACACATCTTAAACAGACTAAGGTTTATTTCGGGGGGCTGAGGGAACCTAGACCATCCAAGTTTTTGGTCATGAGTGTCCCCAAAAGTACAGGAATTATTCTTGGTCAGAAATGTTTTCTAAGCTGTGAAAACATCTACCTAAATATGGGATTATTGTAAGAATTAAATAACATAAGGTATAAGATTGAATCACACTAAGTTGCAGTTTGTGTAAGTAAACAACAGTTAAATATCAGCAATTTCATATGGTTCTTAAAGAACATACAGTCTGTCATGTGGTAGGTACTCAATATTTGCTGAACTACACTACCTTATTCCATGAAGAAAATGAACTTCATTTAAAAAGAAAAATCTTACCAGAGGGCACTATGTTTTCTGTACAGCTCTTAAAGGTCTAAATTTATATACTGGCTCAGTCACTTACTAGTGGAGTGGCATCAAATCAGTTACTTAACCTTTCTAAAGTGTGTAAAGTGAAGATACTTACCTATTCTTTTCATGATTATTTTCAGGACTAAAACACTCTCACAGAGTAGGTTATCAGATTGTAACTAATATTAAGACTTGTAAGAAGTATTTGACATAAACCAATTAGAATAAAATCAAGAATATGAAACCAACTCTAAACTAAAACTTGAGGAAAATGCTGAGGTTGACAAAGTAGGCTCTCAAAACACATGAGCACAGTTGTACCCAATTTTCATAGTGGTCCTAAGGGATTCTAGTAGTTACCAAAAAAAAAAAAATTTTTTTTAATTTTGCATTTTCAAAAGCTGTAGTTTTGAATCACATCAGCTTTCACTGAACTGTCTAGGACTTTCACATATATAATCTCTAAGTATTTGTATAATTTGTATTATATGTTACATGGCCTAAGCATCCTCCATGAAGTTGACCACTCTGTTTATACATTTGAACTTCAGGTAATGATTCTAAAACTTTTATTCTGGGACATATTCTTTCTTGCTTTCCTCCTACACCCACAACATAAACCACACAAAAGGGTTTGTGGTGTTACCTTTAATAATATATTCCACAATCCTACCTTGAGCTAAAAAAAAATTTGTAAAGATCACATAATCTCTGAAGAGTTTCCCGGGAAGAATTTAGCTAAACAATTCCTGATGAATGGTGATCTCCCCTTTTCTTCACCAAAATTTCTCCTGACTGTGTGATTTTACGTTCCTGAAGTTCCATGAGTTAAGTTTTTTCCAGGGTCCAGACTCATTAATGTGTGTTTAAAACTATCCATCTAATATCTATCATCTATCTCTATCTATCTATCTATCTATCTATCTATCTATCTATCTATCTATCTATCTATCTATCTATGTTTTTGTAGAGATGGGGTCTCACTTTGTTTTCCAGACTGGTCTTGAACTCCTGGCCTCAATTGATTCTCCCACCTCAGTCTCCTAAACTGTTGATATCACAGGTGTAAGCCACCGCACTCGGCCTAAAACTATTGACTAAAACAGAAAACAGCTCCTCACCATCACATAGAGTATGTTCCTTCTCAAATATAAAGATACAGTCAACTCTTTTAGATTCAATGTTTTTTACTTAACTTTTCCTCCAAATCCAATTTCCTCAAATCGACGTTCATGTCTGCCACTTATCTTGAACTTTTTCTCCTCTTTTATGTTTGGGGTCCAAAATCAAGAACAATACTCTAGAAAGACTTACAATGATGAGTACGTGTGCGAATGCCGCAAAACACTGTTAGGACAAGCAATTCCCCTCCCCTCACATACTGTATGTATAATGCCGGATTATTACCCTCAGCAAGTACACGGCAGTAAGCAGTGTTTCTATTTTCAAGAGTTATTTATCATGAGAACTCGTTGATTTTCATGAATGAAAGTACATCATAGATAGAGATGACCAACCAATCATTAGTTTTTCAATGGTTTAGTAAATGTTGTTGGTCAACCATTCTACAGATCTAATTCAACCAAAAATAGTATTTAAAAAACAATGACTTTTTTCTTAAAAAGAGGGAAAAGACATTGGTTGAAAATAACAACAAAATGGAAGAAGCTGCAACCTTTCTGTTGACATCTGATTAAATAAACTCAGATTGAAGTTTTTTAAGGCCTGCATAATTTGCCCTACTATATACAAAGGAACCTCATTCAAGAAGAAACTAAAAAAAAAAAAATTTTATTAACAATTTGTTGGTGAAAAAGAAAACAATATCTTTACATACATGTTTACAAAATATTTCTATAAAATGATTGTTTTCCTTTCCTTTTAAAAGATTTTTTTTCATTTGGCAAAAGATTAAAACATTATTTACCACAAGCAATGAAACCCAGAACTTTTATATAAACGGTTTTATCTTCCCTTCACCCATTTCCTTAAATTCAACACTCTTACAGGCTACCTAAGTTGATAATAACATTTAGAAGGATGAACATGTAGTACTATTAATGGTAGAACTGTTGTGTTAGGCGATAATGCTAAAGTTATAAGTGCTACTTGAGAATATGAAGGATTTGGAGGATTTTTTAGGGTGTGGGAACATAAAGCATTCTAGAATATCACAACCAGGGGAGAAAATGCCCAACACCATCCCTGCACTCAAACATGGGACTGCTAGGTCAGAGTATTCAATCAATTAAGCTATAGTCTCCATTTTTAAGTCATGGCAAAGGATATCAGAGAATGAAGAGATTATTTGCTATCAGAAGTTACAGACTTAGAGCTAGCTTAAAGAGCGAAAAACCAAGTTCCTCTCAGGTAAGCAACGATTCGTCAAGACTATAAAGCAGGCTTTTGTTATTCCTTCTAATACACAGAAGGGAAAATGCAAGAGACAAAAGGAGGATGGAAACAGACTAGTGTCTTCTATCTTCATTAGTATCTTTTATCTTAGATAAAATATCTTTTTAAATGATACCAGGTAATGAGTATTGCAGAATTTTAACCAGTAGTACTACTATTGAAATATCTGTGTCAATTAACTTAAAACAGGGAGATAGGCAAGATATATCTTTGCATTTACTGCTATAGTTCCCAAATACACAGAGATCATTAAAATATACAGTATCTTTTCCCAGGGATAACCAATTTAATTTATGTTCAATAGTTTAGATTTTTAAAAAGTATTTTGGCTATTTGTATTAATTTTTGTCTTATATATTTCCATTTATGAACCTCATTATCTTCGACAGAACATTATTTTTCATTGAACATGACGAAATTCCCATGATCAAAAATTTCAATGTCTTTTTTTAAAACAATCCATCTGTTACTTTCTTGAGAGTGTTCCTCAGCTGATTTGCAAATGAGTACAAAACTTGGTAAAGGTCTGTCATTTTATTCTTTAATATTGAGCACTGCAAGTTCTGTTATGAGAGAAGTAAAGTATCCCCATCATAATACTGTTCATCTTGGGCAGAAATACTCAAGTTTGTTGAAAATAACTCCACTTTCAGATATTAGTTATCCTAAATTTATAGAGACGGTGGTGGCAATGTTACCACTAAAAACAAGTGTGGGGGGTTGGGGGGAAAGAACTGGGTTGAAGCTGGTAAGAACAGCTAAAGATTCTAACCAACAAGCTTTCTGTTACCACATATTATTGAAATTACTATAAAATTACTGCTAAACAATATTTTTCTAAAGCCATTTTGTCACATGAGTTGGGCACAGAAACCTGAAGCTATTATGTATGGACAAACATTTCTTCGGTTTAAAAAGGTGAAATTCCAAGGAAAAACAAAAGAACATCTGGTTGTACCACATAAAAGCAGATACCACACACTGAACCAAAGTGCCTTTCAAGTAATAAACTAGTAATGACTTAAATATCACATATTTACCTACATTTCTATCATGTAAAAATTAATTTAAGTCTCCATTTAAAAAATAAGCATAAATGAATTGTGAAAATAAAGCTGTAAATAATGCAAAAATCTCTAAGTTACACTTAAAATGTAAACTAGAATCAGGCAATTTTGAATCTAATATTAGCTCTACTGTAAATACCTGAGTGAAACATGGTATCCTGTAGACACTGAGTCCCCAAACCTAAATTTCAGCATAAATTATTTTAGTACTAACAATTGGTTTAACTATCCCTAGTTAATAATGTAAACATTTAGTTAAAAATTGCTTGTTATTAAAAATAAATAAATGTGAAGATTTTTTAAATGGCAAACACACACACACACATCAGGGACTAGATTACCGCAAGGTATAGTATTTTTTCTAACACAAAAATAACAAAGAAAACCAGAAATTAGAAACTTATCTATAGCAATTATGGAGAACTGCTTTTTTAAATATAAATTTATAAACTATTTTAATTATTAAAACACTCACCATGGTTTTATCCAAGTTAGTTTTCTCTGACAACTGTACCAACTAGAGCTTCTAAGAATAGACTAACTTTGTTTGTTATTCATCAAAATAAAAACATCCACAGATACAACACTGTCAAATATAAGTAGTGGACATTAATAAAAGGAAGGAGGCACTTTTTAATCCTAATAAAGACCTGGTTGTAATTCAATACTTAGTAAAGGGGTATAAGTGGCCTGTGGTGATGAAATATATGTAAACTTTTGAAAAGAATAGACTTCTTCAGGCTTGTTTTACAAGTTATCACGAGACTGTTCACATTTAATACATGGATGCAGCTTCCAGCTAAGACTTTAAGAGGACATTTCCATTTTTAATCACACTATCTTAACACTCCTTATAGAAAGTATTTAGTGTTCAGGCTGGGTGTGGTAGCTCATGCTTGTCTGTAATTCCCTGCCTCTGGGAGGCAGAGAGGGGCAGATCATTTGAGGCCAGGAGTTCCCTGAGAAACATGGCAAAACCCATGTCTACAAAAATTAGCCAGACATGGTAGCACATGCCTATAGTCCCAATTACTCAGGAGGCTGAGGCAGGTGAATCGCTTGAACCCAGGAGGCAGAGGTTGCAGTGAGCAGAGATTGTGCCATTGCACTCCAGCTTGGGTAACAGTGTGAGACTCCGTCTCAAAAAAAAAAAAAAAAAAAAAAAAAAAGGGTTTTGGTGTTCTGAGCTGGTTTTCTGAACATATTTTTTAAACTGTCTCTGGTTTTTAACACAGATTTTCAATTTACCATACTAAGATATTTGAGATGTCAAAGAACTATGAATTTAGTAATAAATTAGGTAGTTATCTGGATATAACATGTCTAAAAAACAACAAGATTAATTTTCAGTAGTACAAGTGATATTAACAGGTACTTAGACTATAAGCTTATTTCAGTGTGCCACTGTGGCGCTTTGGGGTGGGGACATTTTAAAGCACGTATGTCCCAGGAGAAAAGGCAACTTAATTCTTTATAACTAACATACTCCTACCTTAAACCTTATTATCCAATCTAATCACGCAGATGATCTTTGACCATTTCTAACAAATACAACCTCAAAGGTCAAGAAATGTCCTGCCATATATTTAAGAGAACATAGCAGAACCTGAAGGTACAACAAGGTAACTAAATGGACTCTATCTACACCAATATATATCTATATACATAGATATATAAAATATAGAGAGCAAGATATGTTTAAAGATGTTACTTTACAACCAGGAAGATGATGATGATGATGATGATGACGATGATTATTCTTTGTTGTTGTTGTTGTTTGAGACACAGTCTCACACTGTTGCCCAGGCTGGAGACAGTGGCGTGATTTTTGACTCACTGCAAACTCTGCCTCCCAGGTTTAAGTGATTCTGCTGCCTCAGCCTCCCGAGTAGCTCGGATTACAGACGCATGCCATAACACCTGGCTAATTTTTGTATTTTTAGTAGAGATGGGGTTTTGTCATGTTGACCAGGCTGGTCTTGAACTCCTCAGGTCATCTGCCCACGACGGCCTCCCAAAGTGCTCAGATTACAGGCGTGAGCCAGCACACCAAACCCAGGATAACTAATTAAATATATTCTTTAAATGATCTGTTCTTATGGGAAAATGCTTGTGTACGCTCATCTTAGGATGATTCTATAAATAGGCTATAAGCTTCCTTAAATTTAATCTATGTTCCACCTCAAAAACCAAATAAATAAAAAATATACTTGAGACACTAAATCACAATTTTTACACAGGAAAAGAAACAAGAAAACTGATACGTATTTCCCACATCAATTCTTAGAAAACATAAAAACCAGTACTTCCAATTTTAAAAACATGCTATCAAAGCTGCAAGTAAGAAACATAGACAAAAGCAACAAAAAATTCAAAGAGAATACTCCATAGAGGAACCCAACTCAGAATTGACTGCATATCCTCCTCATTTTTTGAATTACAACAATGTAATCAACTTAGTGTAGAGCTTGTTCAATTTATAAATTCCATATTCTTTAATATTTAATAAAATCACACAAAAAATTGTTTTAACAAAGATCACAGAATACTCCTTGATAAAATTATCCAGAAACTACACTCATCCTTACAATCAATGTTAGGCAAGCCTAATCCTGCTCCCTGATGTTGAATAAGCCCTGGTAAAAAATGAGAAAGTTGGGTCCAACTACAAAATAATCTACAATTTTGGTTGAACTAAATTCCATGTTTTAAATCAATTCAATGAAAACAGATAATCAGTTTTGTCCTTAAGTCACTCATATAACCACCCTATGGTTAAACCACCCTATGGTTAAATGTATGGTTATTAGAAACAAATCTTTCTACCAGATCTACTCTTACTGTATAGTTATTAGAAACAAATCTTTCTACTAGATCTACTCTTTTTACCATATTTTAAATACTCTACCATATTTAAAATACATGTTGGTGGCTCATGCCTGTAATCCCAGCTTAAGGGAGGCGAGGTGGGTGGATCACTTGAGGCCAGGAGTTCAAGACCAGCCTGGCCAACATGACAAAACCCCACCTCTACTAAAAGTACAAAAATTAACTGGGCATGGTGGTGCATATCTGTAATCCCAGCTACTCTGGGTGCTGAGGCACGAGAATAGCTTCGGCCTGGGAGGAAGAGGCTGCAGTGAGCCAAGATCACTGCACTCCAGCATGGGTAATAGAGTAAGACTGTCTCAAAATAAATTTTAAAAATCAGAAGAACTGAATGTTTATCCTATATCTGACACTAACTAGCTAAACAAAAGGAAGTTATGAAATTTGTATGTGTCTCATGTACTGTAACAGTAAAATTAAGGTAAAAATGTCTGGCCTGTAATCTTTGAGATTAAGAGAGCAGGGGAAATGTTGTGAATCAGATTTAAAAATGTTAAAGTACAATATGTTAAATAAATAAGGTGTTTTCATTCATGTCCTAAAAAGTCAAAGGTGGAAAGACCCTTAGAAGTAATATTATTCAATTCTAACTCACACTGATAAAGAAATAAACTCTAATCTAGAAATGAACAGTGACTCCTTCTAGTAAACCAATAGCAACTCACCAGCAAAGCTGTAAACAGATTCTAGTTCAGAATTTCTAACAGTCCATAAATACCTTTTCACTTGAGAGTTGGCTGGACATGTCATTGGGCATGCAGCTAAAGCACATTTTATTTAACTTTTTAAAATTTTTCAATACCTTCAAGTAATGGTAAACGCCATAGAACACTGCCAAATATGAGCTATGAATCATGGGCCAACGGATTCAATTGTACCAGATAACTTACATTACCATTTATTTCATTTAGCATCATATATACAGCCTAGGAATATGAAATTCTACCCTACTTTAAAATTACTGAGGAAGATGATTTCCATAATCAAAAACTGAAAATGAAAAGAGCCAATTAAAAGATGCTTCCATTGAAAAGGTTTATGCTTTCCTGACCTTTAGAAAACACTTCACATGAAGATTATCTTTTGTTCTCCTTGCTTCAAAATTCAATTCATTGAAACTGAACAAACGGCAACTTAATATCTATTCTGTGCTAAATTCAAATTGGTAATAATTTTGTTTTCTTGAGATGGTCTTGTTCTGTCACCCAGACTGGAGTCTGTGGTGGTGCGATCTCAGTTCACTGCAACTTCCGCCTCCTGGGCTCACGTGATCCTCTCACCTCAACCTCCTGAGTAGCTGGGACTACAGGCACATGCTTACCACACCTGGTTCATTTTTTAATTTTAATTTTTTTTTTTTTTTGATAGAGACAAGGTCTCACTAATTGCTCAGGCTGGTCTCAAACTCCTGGACTCAGGCAATCCTCCTGCCTCAGCCTCCCAAAGTGCTGGGATTACAGAAATGAGCCACCGTGTCTGGCCAAATAAAAAATTTTAAATGAAAAAAAAAATTCTCAGAAAAAAACTTCCATTTATAAAATAGTTAACAATACTTTTATTAAGTCAAATTCAAGTCTAAGGATTTAATTTTTAAAAACTCGCAAAACTCAGTATGATCTAATTTTTGTTTTCATCTTGTTTTAATACTTTCTACTAAAAAGTAACATCACATTTGGTAATTCAAGTATCACAGACAAAAATATTAAAATTTTTTCAAAAGTTTACAAAGACAGATTTAAAGATCAGAATTCAATCCTGCTTATAGTTGCCTCACTTGGCCTTCAATAGCTTAATAACGGTGTTTAGATTCTCTTTGGTTTCATTATTAGGATGACAGGGAAAATATGACTACATCTAATAAAATTACAAACTGAACTTTGCAGTGAGAAATGTTCATTTGAACATAATTTACAATTAATAATAAAAAAACAACTGCATTACAGCATACCTTTCAAAATCAAACTGGCTTTTAAAATTCTTTCCATTATTTTTATAGTGATTGCCAAAACTTTGCATTATTTACATTAGAACTAAATGCATGTGCGCATGCAGTTACATACACATACACATACACACACACACACACACACACACACACACACACACACACAGTAAATGTGATACATCCTAGACGTAAACCACTCTGGAATCATCAGAGAACCCTAGAATAAATGACAAATCTGAAACTCCAAAGTTCTTTACATGGTACTAATGAATACTTGAAGACAGGATGGGCAAACAAATCTATCCTCAACAGTGACTTTAAAGAGGTAGAGGTTCCAGTTATCAGCATTACTTGAGAGAGCTCTGTCAAAATGTATAGCATAGCCATAGATGACGGTATGCAAGGCCATTCAGCTGTATTTACTGGTATGTGATGGGGTACTAGAACAGGAAGTAGACAGGAAAACATCTTATGTGACAGCTGCTCCAGGTTATCCTAATATTTTGACATTAATAGGTATAAAAAAACCACAGTCCTTCAAGTTCCTTTTCTGCTAACTGAGATGGCTGTGTTTTAGATTGAAGAAGAAACTGTCTAATTGAGTCATTCATTCAAAGACCAACTTTATTTTGGGAAATGGTAGAACTCTGCCCTATATTTAAATGTTTTAACAAAAACAGAGTAATTAATTATTCTAAGGTTCCCCAGTAACTGGTGCACCAGTGTTCCCCTAGTAACAATTAAGCAATAATCATCAATTCATAATCTCTGTGTTTAAAGTTAGTGTTAAATGATCAAAAACAATTCTGATTTAAAAATAACTTCTCAATAGTTTTATACAAATACATTCCATTTTATTTGTATACTAGCTTTTTTTTTTAGCTTGGTGATCATAATTATACATCTCCAGGTGATACTGATATTGACAGTCCAGGGACCCTACTTTGATAATCACTGATCTAGCTTTTATCTGAATACTTCTAATGCTTTTATGAGGACACAGTAAAATTTTCATTATTAGAAATTCTCATTACACAAGGCAAGTGGATCTCTTGCACCCAGGAGTTCGAGACCAGCCTGGGTAACATGGTGAAACCCAATCTTGAAAGAAAGAGACAGAGAGAGAGAGAACGGGGGTGGGGGGGAAGGAGGGAAAGAAAAAAGGAAAGGAAAGGAAAAGAGGAAGAGAAGAGAAGAAAAAAGGAGGAAAGAAAGAAAGACGCTGGGCGCAGTGGCTCACACTTGTAATAATGGTACTTTGGGAGGCCGAGGCGGGCGGATCACTTGAGGTCAGGAGTTCGAGACCAGCCTGGCCAATGTGGCGAAAGCCCGTCTCTACTAAAAATACAAAAATTAGTCAGGTATGGTGGCGGGCGCCTGTAATCCCAGCTACTCAGGAGGCTGAGGCAGGAGAATTGCTTGAACCTGGGAGGCAGAGGTTGCAGTGAGCAGAGATCATGCCACTGTACTCCAGCCTGGGCAACAGAGCGAGACTAGGGGAGAGACTGGGAAAAAGACGGAGGGGAGGGGAAAGGGAGGAAGGAAAAGGAAAAAAGAAAGGAGGGAAGGAAGGAAGGAATTCTCATTAGAGAACATCCAATGTAAAATCAGAAGCTCCCATTTCTTACAGTTTTGCTACCTAGAACAACACAGAATACTATTCTTTTTTTTTTTTTTTTTTTGAGACGGAGTCTCGCTCTGCCGCCGGGGCTGGAGTGCAGTGGCCGGATCTCAGCTCACTGCAAGCTCCGCCTCCCGGGTTCACGCCATTCTCCTGACTCAGCCTCCCGAGTAGCTGGGACTACAGTCGCCCGCCACCTCGCCCGGCTAGTTTTTTGTATTTTTTTAGTAGAGACGGGGTTTCACCGTGTTAGACAGGATGGTCTCGATCTCCTGACCTCGTGATCCGCCGGTCTCGGCCTCCCAAAGTGCTGGGATTACAGGCTTGAGCCACCGCGCCCGGCCCAGAATACTATTCTTTCTCATACATGAAGGTCACTCAATCTGAAGAAAACTCCCTATCTTTAGACTTACCTTCTCCAAAATAAGACTCACCAATTTCTTCAACCACATCTCACTCTCTAGGCTACTGAAGGCTTTTATCATTCCTTATAGACACTATAGTTCTGTGTCCCCTTTAATACATGGCACTTACAATTTAACACAATAAAAAAGTCTTAAATCTCAATAATAGTGTACATGTGGCTTATTAATCTACTAATCAATATCAGCTTTGTAAGTACACTAGGTTTTTCAACAACTGTATTATAGCACTTCCCAAATGCCAATCTAGGTACTAACACTTGATAAATTTTTCAATGATGCAGAGTAAATGAGAAAATACCAGTGTAGTAGTTTTTTCATCAACTTAAAATTATTCAAGTTAAATTACTCTATTACTCTGAGTTTAAGTCCTTCCTAAATATTGGGAGTCACCTTTAAAATAAACTGGTAATGGAAGATGGTAGTTGTCTTTTCAAAAGTCCTTACATGGCAAAATTAAGTTTTATATTTCACAATCCTTTTTAAAAATGTTGGTCTAGTGTCCTAAAATACTCAGGTAAAGAGGTTCATCTGATCTAGCTTCTGCTATCATCTAGGTGGCCAAGCACTTAGAATAATTTAAATAATTTGCAACAACCAATCACAAGCTCCACTGATCACTTTTTTAATTAGTTTATTGCAGCAAAGTAAACCTCTCAATGGGTTCCAGCAAATAAAAGGGCTTCAAAGTTATTTGACACTAATTTCCAAGACTTCTTAGTTTCCCATACCCATCTCCCACTTACCTTTATGATCCTAAATAACACTCCAACCCAGTCAATCTGACTACATCAAATTAAGAGAGGATTGTGATGGCAGAAACTTACCACCACTTTTTGCAGTTTAGATTATTTGCCAACTTTTGAACTACAAACGACACCATCTATGACAGGAGACAGCAAATTATGGCCCACAGGCCAAATCCAGCTCACCATCTTTGTGTAAATAAACTTTTATTAGAACATATTCACATTCATTTGATTACACATTTGTCTATGGTGGCTTTTGTGCTACAATTGCAGAGGAAAATAGTTAGGACAGACTATATGGCCTGTGAAGCCCAAAATATTTACTATCTGTTCTTTTACAGAAACATTTACCAACCTATAATCTCAGGGAATAAACTATTTGCTACCAAAGTAATATTTAAGATATGTAACAATAACCATTTACTAGCTCAGAACACCAGTCATCCAAATGGGAATATCTAAACACAAATATCGGTATATCTGAAGTCCTTCATCCTACTCTGTATGAAGATTTGTTGCCCACCCAAGACAGAGCACTTACTTACCTGCTCAGTGAGCTAATCTTTAACATACATTTCTCAAGGATTCACTAGCAGAATAGTGAAGAATCCATGAATATGTTGCTCTGTGCAATCTAAGGTAAAAAAAAAAAAGTTGCTACAAAACACTCAAAACTATATAATAAAGAAGCAACTGTATAGAGCTACATAATAATTTCCTTTATATTTTAGATTCCAAATACAAAATTTTAAAGGCACTTAAAGTAGAAAAGCTTAAGTTCAACATTTTAGGTAATATTAACTGCATTAAATAATGTAAATTAAATTTCCTTTTGTGTTAAATAACAAGATTTTCGTTTCCATCTGTGTGAAGTTGAAATCAAAAGATAGTATCTCTACATTATTCATGTAGCTATTAAAAATAAATGACACTGGAACCTCTAAAAAATAAAGTCACAATATCAAAGTACTTTGAAACTAGAAAGCACTTAAGAGATCCCTCCACATTATACAAATGAGAAAGTTCAGTATGACATGAAACACTTAAGTTCAAAGAACTAATTAGTGGCCAGAAACAGAACTAGAATCCAACACTCAATCATCAGTTTGGAACTCTTTCTACCTCATGACCAGGTATGCTGATATTCTAGGAAAGCGTAGAGTGATGCTGACATATTCTGCAGGTTTGTTTGTTTAGAGGGTTTTGGGGGGCTCACCACATTGCCCAGGCTGGTCTCAAACTGTCAAGTGATCCTCCTGCCTGCACGCTCGAAGTAGCTGGGACTATAGGTGCATACCATCGTGTCCAGCTTCTAGAGTTTTAAAAGTGCAAGAACCATACTTGTACTATAGTCCACCCAACTTAGGCAACCCTCTTGTCTTTTTAAAAATCAATCAACTATAAAATTATTGAAAGACAAAAATGATTAACTGTAAAGCAACTCTTATCAGAATGATCAAAGAAACAACCGATTATGTTGTTATGTTAACCAAATGTCAAAGATCAACAAAAAATAATCATACTGAAGGGGCAGAATGATAGGTACTCATATATTGTTAATTTAGCACAATCTTTCTAAAGGGTAATTTGGAAATATTTTGAAGAGCCTAAAAAGTTCTCACTGTCTAAACCACTTACTCCATTTACATGAGTATATCATAAAGAAAGAGCCTAATACAGAGATCAAATTTTACAAACAAGGATGTCTATCTCACTATTATTTATAATGGTGAAAGATTAGACCAACCTAATATCCAAAGAGAGAAGTAAATTGTGGCATATTCGTACAATAGAATATCAGGCAGCCATTTTTAAAAGTCACATTTTCAAAGACATGAGTAAATATTTATGAAGTTAGGTTATAAAAAACAGGGTACATAACTATATGGTCAGTATAA
Organism: Colobus angolensis palliatus; assembly: GCF_000951035.1. NCBI lineage: Eukaryota > Metazoa > Chordata > Mammalia > Primates > Cercopithecidae > Colobus > Colobus angolensis. The sequence continues at coordinate 17,914,662 of NW_012114599.1, read as the reverse complement.
TCTCAAGTTTGTTATTACACACACACACAAACACATGTACACACACTCATACATAGAAATAGCATAGACAAAGACTGAAAGGAAATACAGAAAAATATGAACAGGGTTATCTCTGGGTGGTGAGATTGCAGATAATTTTTTCTCTTCTTTATAACTTTTCAGTATTTTTCAAATTTTTTATAATAATCATGTATTAGTCTTATACTCAGAAAACATTATTTTAAAAATGCACTGTTGTCAATTTTAAAATTTTTATAGTTCATATTAAACAAGAAATAAATATTAATCGTACTCAAAAGTATATCTAAATTATGGAAAATAAATCACTAATGTGTAAGAGTATACTTTCCACACATACATAGGTGGGAAACTTTGAATCTAAAAGGTAACATTATTTTATTTCATTCGAGCATAGAAAGTTGATATTCAATAAATAAGAAACGTAAATCTTTAAATAAAATTGGTGCAAGGCATCTAAAAATTGTGCTACTCTGGCATAACACTGGAGATATAAACACTTTCTCTAATATAATGTAGACACTCAGTGTTAGGTTAAAATAGGAATAATGCAGTACATACATGGTGACTGAATTATTAAGTGAATTATATCTTTTTTTTTTTTTTTTTTTTTTGGCCAAAGTGACTAGAATTGGTCTATGCTAAAGAAAGAAAGTAATACAACACCATACCATTATTTTAGTTGGAAGAGCCGCACCAAAAATCATGACAAAAAAATTGTGTAACCGTAAGAAAATCCAGTGGCTTGTTGTTGTTGATGATAATGATCTCTTGCTAAAAATTCAAGTAAAAGAGTCAAACTGCTTAAAGCATTAAAAAAGCACAGCAGTGTATGGTCTGCAATGATTTGAAAAACACTAAGAACACTCTTCAATGTTTCCTCATTTGCAGACTATCAAACATGATCTTTGAAGTCAAGGATTGCATCTACGTCCTTTTACCAATCTTGAATATATAATCTGTTACAATATAGTAATGACACAAAGGGATGTCACAGACAAAAAGGCAAACTGCATGTAATTTAAAAAGTTAACTTTAAGGTTATATGATTCTAATTTCTGATTTTTAAAAAATCATATAAATATATAAAATATAAAATACATCCTAATATATTTTTAGATATGAGCTGAGGTTTACCATTTTTAACAAAAATTCTAAGATGGAATTAATAAAAAACAATTTTCATATATACCACAGAGCAATAAGTTTAAATCAGACTATTTTGAGTTGTGTAGCCCTTTATTAGCAACTAAAATAGAAGGTATCTGTTGTACAACATGGGTAGTAATTGACTATAACTGGAGATTTATTATATTCTAATACAGATCATTTATAAATGCAATTTCTTTATTAAAAAGCTTCCACCTTTTTGTTTGTTTGTGTACAATTTGCAAAACTATTCTGAAAGCGGAATATATGTGCACAAGTCTGCAAAGAGTGCAAATTTAGGATATGGTAAATGCTTTACAAGTTACTTTCAAAAAACTGTCTGCCACAACTGAGCCTTTACATTGTCATCTTTTTTGATGAAAATATTTTGATGCCAGCCTTCCTTCCACTGCCCTAAACTATAAAGCATTTTTTAATGAGTTGAAATTAAGGAAGGACTACACCTACTAGAAAAAAAGAGAAGAAAGTTCTATTAGTTTGAGGTTTCAGAATCCCCCCAAACCAGGACCAGTATCTTGGTAAAGGCTAGGCTGGGACCCCGGACAGAGTATGAGAATGTGCAGGTGGCATCCCTGAGGATTCAGAGCTTCAGTGGACCGTGAGTGCTCCAGCTGCATAACTCACTGAACTGTCTTGCCAGTTTCTACACTGGCTTGACTGGGCATAATTCAAAAAGGAAAAGCTCATATTCATTCCATTCTTCTGGAGCTCTGTGATAGCCTAGAAAAAAGAAAAATTTAGTTAGGACACACATCACATAAAAAAGTGGGCACTCAATGTGTTTGTGGTTTGACTTTGTCCACTTCACAGCTGAAGCCTAGGTATCTCTTTTGCTCTTTTGTTTCTTGAATTTCTCTTGTTGCATCATATTAAAATAGAAAAAAAAAAAGAATTCCTTATCATTCTCTCAAATAACTTCTAATCTTGTTTCTTGATAATTAAGCATCAGTCATCATTTACCCTCCCTCTCCCTGTAATAAGGCCATTTTTTAAACTCTTTTTAACTTTTTAAATATATTCTCTTCACTATATAAACCAAATCCCTGGCCACTTCTGTCTTAAGACATCAGAGTCTTTATCTGACTTTGACTAAATTTGAAATGTATATAAATTAAAATCCAGATCTAAAAAGTATATGCTAGGATTTTTACTTTAACTGTAGATTGGTTCAGCATTTACTTTATAATAAAAATTTTATTTGATTCAATTAAGATTTTAGGAAATTAGTACAGTTTATTCCAGCTTCAATTTCAAAAATTAGTTTAAGATGAAAAGCTTTTCTTTGAGTCAATCAATACAGTTTAGAAGAAAAACCCTTCCTAAAAACTCATTATATATTACCTTTCAAATCACATTAAAATAATACTGGACTTAAGGTCCTACCTTAGTCTATTCTGGACTATATTATCTTCTCCATTATTTCCCTGCCTCTCCAAATGAGCCCATTGTTACTTCCTCTCCCAATCCTGAGTATACACTTTCTTCTTTCTTAATGAATGTCATATTTTCATTCTTCTTGAATGAAAATTAGTAGTTTTCCTAATTAGAAGAAAAAAATAACACTATTTCTCTTTCTAAAATCCAGCTAACCAAAATTTCTGACTCTTATCATTCCTTAACTGAAGTAAGCGTTGTTTTTGTTTTAATGAGAAAAACACACATCATCTGTCTTGCTTTATCACATTATGAACATCTTAAGTTTAAGAGCAGAATCTTCCATTTATTTTTTATAGAGTCTAGACCACTAAATAAAACCAAAAAAGTAGTAAGACCATATATCTCTTAAAAGGTCATGTTGGTTTCTATTTATAAAGAGCATATTGGAACTAAGAGTCAAGAGAAAATGTGGGTCTCTATTCTAAATAACTTTCTGTATTTAACAAAAAGTATGGAACTGTATTCCAATGATAAATAACTTTATTCAAGTAACCAAAAGCAATGGAACTCCAAATTATATTAAAGATACTAAAAAGAAACTTGACCATAGGCACATAAAACCAATGATGCCATTGTATCACAATGATAATGAGATATTTTGGAATATTATATGACCAAATGTTAAAAGTCAAGGCTTCCTAAGGATACTTACATTTAATAACACCCCAATGGGATGTCTTCCACATATAGTATTATGGTATTTCTTCAAGTAATTGCTAAAAGATACAGGGTCTAATTGTTCTATAATACTCATACCCTAAAAAAAAGAAAAAAAAAGAGGAAGAAAAAAATAAAAGAAAAAGGACAATATTTATTATTTCCTAATTATATTTTAAAACTGTTACTTAAACATAATTCTTCAATTAGGGAGACACAAAGAAAATAGATTAAATAAACCTTGTGAAACATCAAACTCATTCACCAAAGCTATTACCATTATAGTCAACTCTCTACTAACAGAAAACTTTTAATCCCCAGTTTATTTTCTCCAAACCCCAGGTATGTTTCTATACTACTTTAACCAGTTGTCATTCAGCTGACAATCCTCAAACATTTCATAGTATCTTTCTTCCATAGAAAGAATACACAAAAGTAAATCTGCTGTGAAAATTTGTATATGAAACCTAAAATTTAATTTACTTTGTGGCTATTTTCTCTGTATCCATTATATTCTTCCTGTTATTGGCATTAAAAATCAAGAGTTAATTGTAATTGAACTGTTGCCACAACATATACTTAAATATCAATCATGTAAGGTATTTTAAATCACCAGCATTAAACAATCTGGGTTTGTGGGGAAAAAAAATACCACAAATTAAGAAAAAAGTTAACATATTTTAATTAATTTAAAGCTCATAATAAAAGCAGGCTTAAGCAACACAGATCTTTTTTTTTTTTTTTTTTTTTTGAGCTGGAGTCTTGCTCTATCACCCAGGCTGGAGTGCAGTGGTGGGATCTCGGCTCACTGCAATCTCTGCCTCCTGGGTTCAAGCGATTTTCCTGCCTCAGCCTCCCAAGTAGCTGGGACTACAGGCACATACCGCCACACCCAGCTAATTTTTGTATTTTTAGTAGAGGCCGGGTTTCACCATGTTGGCCAGGCTGGTCTTGAACTCCTGACCTCAAGGGATCTGCCCACCTCGGCCTCCCAAAGTGCTTGGATTACAGGCATGAGTCACCACACCCAGCCTACAACACAGATCTCTTATGAACAAGATTAACAATAAAGGAAAGCTTGTTATCTCTTTATTCTTTAAGCTAGAATGCTTTGTTTTCAACATCTTAATACAGAATAAAATTTGTCAGACTATTGTAGAAACAACCACTATGACTTGAACATTAGTATATACTAAATTCTACAATCTCCAAATACATTCAAATAATGTATTTACAACTCATTAATATATAGCAACTTTAACTCACCAAGTTGGGGAAATAAATCATTGATTCTAGCTGATTATACATACATCAATTATATTATTTTCTTACTCAGTTAAAACACTTTCTATTAAATAAACTGGATTCATACTCTCTGGGAGAAACCTAAATGGTGGTTTAGGGACTTAACTGGTTATTTTGTGTTTTTGTTTTTATTTCACATTTTAAAAAAACATATACAGTGTAAAAGCACCAAGAGTAATCAGATAAACATCCGTTAAAACCAAAAGTCATCTGGAAAATGATAATCAGTGGGTAACACAGAAATTTTATAGTGGCAGCATCAAAATTTAATTCTATAAAAAAACTTTCCTGCAGAATATTCAACTCCTTCACAAACATTATCAATATTCCATATATATATATCTCTGAAACATAGACATATACATGTGCAATCAACTTTGAATTGCTTGCACATCAATCAGCCACTCTCGGATTGGTCCACAACCAGTTTGTAATGCTAAGTTGGTTGTTCCCTGCCAACCACAGTGCTTCCAGGTCAACACTCTCCACTGACACTTGGTATATAAGCTCAGAGAAATACAAACTTAAAAGTTAAACCTAAGATGGGCCAGGCATGAGGTGGCTCATGCCTATAATCCCAGCACTTTGGGAGGCTGAGGCGGGTGAGTCACCTGAGTTCAGGAGTTTGAGACCAGCCTGGCCAACATGGTGAAACCCCATTTCCACTAAAAACACAAAAATTAGCCAGTTGTGGTGGCACACGCCTATAATCCCAGCTACTTGGGAGTCTGAGACAGGATAATGGCTTGAACCTGGGAAGCAGAGGTTGCAGGGACCCGAGATTGTGCCACTGCACTCCAGCCTGGGGGACAAAGCAAGACTCCGTCTCAAAAAACAAACAAACACACATACACATACACACACACACACACATACACAAAGATAAACCTAATATAAATAATATAATTCTGATGTCAAAAACATTACAGTACATTTCTAACCCAAGAATGGATGGCAGTAATGCAGAGATGGAATTATAAATCTCTTCCATAAATAATGGATGATCAAGATATAACTCCCCTAGAGCTAAATGAACAGAGGCCCAAAACAGGCAAAAGTCCTGGTTCTAAGTTTCTAATTGCAGACTCTTTCTCACTGACTATTCTGATGTATTAGAGTATAACAAGACTCATACTAACAATTCTTTGAACACTTACATAGCTACAACTTGCATACATATTGTAGGTGAACTTTTAATGCTCTGGAATGAAGTCTATCTAGGACAGCTTACCTTAAATATAAATCACTTATTAATAAATAATGTGACACTGAGATTCTAATGTACATTTTGACATTAAAATCTCAAAGCACATTCAGAACAAACATCACATTTAACTGATACGGATTTAAACAGAAGAAAACTAATGATCACATTTCAGAAGACAAAGAATTCACAGTAACTGGTCAAGAAAACCTAAAATAGAAAAACAGAAGACTAAATGCAGAAAAGATACTAGTAAGTAAAGAGTTAAAAATGAAGATATACTGATTAAATTACAAGAGAGAAAATAAAAAATTGATATTATAGGAGTTAAGAAATTAAATGTGCAAAAATTTTAATTATTTAAAGTGTGCTATAAACCTATTAGTGCAAAATTAATTCAATTATACTTAATTAGCTGACACAAATGTTGTTTTAAGAGGTACGTCTTTATAAGGAAAGACAGAGGGGAAAACTAAGGCTTTTCTCATAGGTGAACCTCTAATTGAAAAATTCATGAAGTAGGCAAACAAAAGCAATAATGATAAAATTTAGAAATGGAACATTATTAACTAATACAGAATACTGGTGAATACACTTTTAGATATACCTATGTTTTTATGTTAACAGCTGTGAGATTACTATTAGGAAAATTCCAAAAAGACAGAAATGCTAGTTCAATGTTGGTGGCAAAAGTCCAAGAAGATGAAAAAGAATATCCTCCCCCAATTATGCTGAATTAACTGTTTTATTTCTTAAAATAGTAGAAGATATGATCAGTGAGTCTAAAGTCTAGGCAATGAGAGCTTCCTAAGGCCTAGGATAGTGAAAATTTGATTGTTCACATAAACTTGACCTAATGCGGAGGAGTGAAATGGGTCACTATACTATTCATTCGGCTCTAAGATGCTCTAAGATAAGGCAGACATTATAAACACCAAAAGCCCATCCATCAAGGATACAGGTTTCTGAGGAATTTAAGTTTCAGAAAGAAATCCACAAATTGAAAGCGAACTCCCTAAATTTAAGGGGTGAACCAATCTATCACTGTGTTGACTCTTCAAGTAATCGGTGAATGTTTGTGATGTCAAATTCCAAGTGGCAACCCTAAACTAAATAGGCAGTATTAACTGACAAAGCTCAAATTCAGGACTCTGATAAGACAACAAATTATCTTCCCTCTTTAAAAAAGTTTGCCTAGATTTAATAAAATGACAATCTAAAAATTATCACCCAGAAGTAAATCTCTCCCAAAAGTAATAAATGCAAAGGAGTAGCAAAACTTTTAGAGGCACTTATGAAATAAAAACTAGAATCATTCCAACCACATAATTAACAGTACATTATCAAATCATTAGAAATTGTGGGTTTATAGTTTAAAGGATATACATTTATATTTGCAGATAAGTACACATTTAGTGACGTGGGGTAGGAAAAGGAAATATTCTAGTTTCTTTAAGAGGCATCAAGAGAAAATCGTTAACAGTGAAAGTTTTATGGAAAAAACTCATCTTAAAAATAGCACTGCTAAGTAATGTACTAATAAATGGCTATCTTACAAGCGATGTTATAAAACTTACTAAGAAGCTACTGGCTTAGGTTCAAGAGAAAGAAGTATGAGGTGACAAAGGAACAATTTTCACTTTTAAAATAGTAGGAAGGAAGAAAAGTAGTTCATGTTCAAATTAAATGAAGTAAATGATAAATTTAAAAGAAAAAGAAGTTATAACAGATGAATACAATGACATTTTCAGATTATCCTTGCCAAATCATAATTTGCCAATGTCCATAATGAAACACTGGTCTACACCCAAAAAAGTAGTATAATAAAAATGATAACCTATGACCATCTCATAGAATAACTATGACTAATATTTCAAGTAAGTAAAGTTTACAAGATCAATATCTCCAAATAGATATTCTGCTTTAGTCACAGTAATTATTGACATTGCAAAGCACTAATTACCAAAGAAATTGGTCTATAACCAAAAAAATTACAAGACTTTCAGAGTTTAGATATCCTATGCTACAGTTACATAATTTTTCCCAACTACATTTGGTAGTTCATTCTATATTTTGTGTTTTTTCACATAATTAATTTCTAAGATATTCAAGTGCTAGATATATAAACACTGTGCAATAAGAAGAATAGCTATTTTTCTTTTGCAACTTAGAAATGGTTTTATTTTGTAGCCTTGTAATAACTATATTTGGTAATAGTTTTCAGTTAAAAAGGACCAAAACTTAATTAACATGTTAATTTTGAACAGATGTAATCTAAAATTTTATACTTAGTTTCTTTTTACTCTATCAAACTTTCAAAATGTATACTTATTACTGCAATTCAAAATTGTTAACATTTTTATAATGCTTATGCAGAGAACTATCCAAGTACATTTTGTCTGAAAAGATCACATATGAAAACTAAGATACTGGTTCTCAAACGAATTAAATTATTTATAATATAAAATAATCTCTTAGAAAAGAAATACGCCAAAGTACATTCACCATCTGATTAATCAATTAAGACAATACATTATTTAAGTCTGCCTAACAGCAAGTGTACATATATATACATGTAATATAAACACACCTAAGTTTACATCTAGAGCTAACCATTCTTATTATTTTGACCCATGTATTCTAACTCCCAGAATTGACTTGGAATTTGAATCAACAGTATGCTAATAAAATAGAACACTTATGAGCCATTTAAAAATTCTAAATATAAATAAAAATATCTCAACAAATGGACCACAGAAATAAACTCCAAGTCCAAACGTTAAAATCAAATATTAAATTCAAGCATATTAATATGAAGCAAATACTCAATATTTATTCAGAATTTTTCAATATTTGAGACAGGGTCTCAGCAAATTTCAACAAAGTTCCACAACTGAGTTCTGTTGCAATGACAGGGTTAATGATTACTATAGTAAGCAATCTCATCTCTGTCCTGGCTTTAATGATCTACTGAGACCTCCCAAACTTACATCTCTAGTCGGATTGAAAGCCTTCTCTGAGCTCCAAACCAAAACAGTCAACCCATTAGCAAAGTCCATTTGACTCTTATTTCTGAAAAGATCTGAACTCCATCCACTTCATTCTATCTCCACCAACATCACCACAGTCCAAGTTACTATCATCTCTCTTGAACTTCTGCCAATGGCCCATTATTGCTACTACTTTTTTTTTTTTCTTTTTTTTTTGAGACAGAGGCTCGGCTCTGTCCCCAGAGCCAGAGTGCAGTGATGCGATCTCAGCTCACTCCAACCTCACCTCCACCTACTAGGTTTAAGCGATTCTCCTGCCTCAGCCTCCCGAGTAGCTGGGACTACAGGCATGTACCACCATGCCTGGCTAATTTTTGTATTTTTAGGAGAAAGGGGGTTGTGTCATGTTGGCTAGGCTGGTCTCAAACTCCTGACCTCAACTGATCCGCCCACCTCAGCCTCCCAAACTGCTGGGATTACAGACGTGAGCCACCACCCTCAGCCCCATTGTTGCTACTTCTGACCCTCCTGTATAATCCATTTGCCACACAACTACCAGACTGACCTTAAAAATAATGCAAATTATATCATCTCACTTCCTATTGTATTTATATGAAGTTCTTACCCTCAATTATTACCGTATACTATCAGCTCCCTGCCTCTTTTATACACACCACTCTTCTTACTCTTATGCACCATACTCCCACAACACTGGCTTTTTCCTTTTCTTCTAACACACCAGCCTCTTTCTGAACTTAAGGTCTTTGCACTGGCAACTTCTCCGGTCTAAAATGCTCTTCCCTCTGATCTTTACTTGGTTTGCTCTTTCTTATCATTCCGAACTCACTTTAATTTTCATCCTCAAGGCAGTCTTTCTCAGACCACTCAATCCAAGCCCTCCAATCATTTACCACCATTTACGGTTTTAGGTATTTTCTGCACACATTACTACTTGAAACTAATTAATATATTTCCTTACCTTTTAAAATTAACATGTGTCTCCTCCAATTAAGTTTTATGACAGTAAGAACCATGTTTGTTTATTGCTGTATCTCCACCAACGCCTCAGGATGTATACGTACTCAAAAATAATTGGAAAAATGAAAATCCAAATGTCGACCTGACTGACATCTCTACTTAGATGTCTTAAAGGCAATAGCAAACATAACATATCCCTAACAGAATTTATGATCTTCCTGCCCCACCAAAAAAAATTTTGGTCCTTTCTTCCTGTGCTTACGGCCTAAATAAATAATGTAACCATCCAACCAGCAGAATAGCCAAAAATTTAGGAGTCATCCTTGACATTTCCTTGACCCCTGCAAGCTCAATCCACCTCCAAGTCCCATCATCAATTTGTCTCCTAAATACACTGAATATATACATTTCTGTCCCTCTCTTCTACCACCATCACCCCACCTTAAATTACCACCGTTTCTCATCTGGACTACCTAACTGGTCTACATGTATCTCCTCCAGCCTCCTTCCAACCCATTTGCTACACTGCAGTCATATGATGTATTCAAATACAAAACCAACTTCATCACTTCCCTATTTAAGATTCTTCAAGATAGCTGTTCTAGAGTCTTTAAGCTTCATTTCTCACCACCCTCCCCATCCATTCTCATTCATTCAACAAATGTATATATTGTGTGCCCACTGACAGGCACTGGGATGGAAAAATGGACAAAGTCCCTGTTCTCATGAAGCTTATATAATCCAATGAGGGAGATAACCCCAAGACAAATCAACAAATGAATAATAAGTCATGCAGTAATAAATACCTAGAATAAAAATACAGCAGGGTAAGGTCAATGAACAGCTGTTCATCCAAGGAGCCTAATGGAAAATGATGCACGCTTTTTGGCTGTCACAATAATTTGAAGATGCTATTGGGACCCAGTGGGATTCCAGGGATGCTGACACAAGACAGTTTCATACACAAAGACTGTTCTCCATCCATAAAACTACAGAATATCTACAGCCTTAATTATCTATACATTAATTCCACTTTATATACAAACAGAAATAAGTTTTGCATTGATTTTAATATACAATGAGTTTCCCAAGAATAAAACTATCATGCAAAGTGAGGGAAGACTGTGCTTGTTTTGTTTACAAGTTTACTAAGAATTGTTCACCATTTTGGAAAATCAAGTCACTAGCAATTGCACTTAGTAATTTCAGTCACTAACACATACCTGTGTAAGTGTGTATCTGTAGCTGTTTTTACGTTAATAATACTATTCATAAACATTTGAATACTTCATTGTACCTTCTAATTTAGTTGTGTCTGGGCATTTACATTCTTAAATACATATTTATTATAAATTCCTTTTATTTCCTTTACATGTTACAGTTAGGAGAGTCATGTTTTCAAATTGCATACAGGAAGATTATATCCATTAATTTATTCATTTGAAAAATATGTACTGACCACATACTTATATTCTAATCACTATTCTAGGCACTTTGTATACATCAGTGAACAAAACAAATACCCTGACTGACAGAAATGTAGTTAAGTATTTAGTTTTTTAGAAGAAAAAGTGGAACAGGGTACAGTGGACTGAGAATGCTGCAAGGGTAGGATGTAGGATGCAAAATTAAACAGAGTAGTCAGAAGGCCCCACTGAGAAGGTGAAAGCTAAGCAGACTTGAGGTAAGTGAGACAGTCAAGTGCAAAACAGGCAAAAGCCCTAAGCTAGGCACATACCTGACATTATCAAGGCACAGTAAGGAGATCAGTGTGTCCACAGTAGAGTGAAAGAAGAGTAAAAGGAAGAAGATGGAGGGCTCTTAACATTTGGGGGCTGCAAGTCACGTTGGTCCTTTTTGCCTACCCGTTGTAAAGACACTGGCTTTTTATTCTGACTGAAAGGGGGCAATTTTACAGGAGATACGGGGCAGAAGAGTAACATGATCTGATTTAGATTTTAAAATAATTGCTTTGGTTCCTACTTTAAGCTACCTGAGACTGACGAACACAAGAGTAGGTCTAAGAAGACCAGTTAGGAAAGTGGAAGGACAGGACCACCATCATTTGAATTAAGAAAGTCTATGAGTAGAACAGGTCTTGGTGGGAAGAGAATCAGGAACTCCGTTTGGAATGTGTTTAGTATGAGCTGTTTATAAGACATCCAAGTGGAAATTATGTATGGTGTTTGAAAATGTGGTTCTGGCAGGAGTTACTCTTACATTTTCGGTGCAAAAAGCATTACTTTTTGATAAAATTTAGTACAAACTTGCTAAAGACCATGTCCAGGAAGACTTTATTTACTTTGAAAATTTTTAGTACTGAGGTATCTTTCAAAATTATTTTCCGTATGGTTACTTAACCAAAAAAAAGGTAATTTTAATGACAGGGGAAAATTTACATGCATAACATTAATAATTTATATTTCACATATATACAGCCATTCCACAGATTCTTCCCTAAAGGAATAAAATACAAGACAAGAAAGGTTAAACTGGGGAGAAATGAGAATCATACAGGTGATATAATCTTAAGTCAAATCTCTCTAAGACCTCAAATTAGGAATTAATGTTACTGGAAATTCTGAAGTAATCTCACAGTTCCCATCTTTAAAAACTCCTCCTTTGACTGTGTTTCCCTGGATCTCCTCATCTACCAAATCAGTTAACATTTAAACACTGCTCCTTTCTGTCATACTCAAAACTAGTAGAGAACAATTTTTCACATTTGGTTTTTGCCTCTTCATTCCAATTTACCTTCTAACCTGATTCCACTGAAACTGCTCTTGCAAGGTTCTTAATTCACCTCTGTGCAGCATTTGATAGTCTTCCTCCCTCTTTGCTAAATAAAGCTCATCCTCTCTGTGATATTGCTCATTCTCAGTTCTCTCAAAGCAGAATTCTACTACTGACTCTTCTTTATCTCCTCTTCCACTTAATGCTGGTATGTCCATCTGATCTAACTCCCCCTTTGTTCCTACTCCTTATACTCTCTCTGGAGATTGACTCTGTGAACAATGGCATTAACATCCTTTCTTCCCATCTACTCCTCATACATCAATAATTTCAAAATGTTTATCTCCATTCAGACCTACCTTCATGTTCTAAACCAGTACTGTCCAATAAAAATATAATGCAGGCCATATATGTAATTTTAAAATTTATTGTATCCATATTTAAAAATAAACAGGTAAAATTTATTTTAAGATATTTTATTAAACACAATCTGGCAGTATCATTTTATAATATAATCAAGATAGATTATTTTTGAGATATTTTTGTTCCTTTTATACTACATGTTCAAAATCCAGTGTATATTTTACACTTACAGCATACTTCAAGTTGTATAACCACACTTCACATACTCAATAAATACATGTAATTGGTGGCTACAGTATCAAAAAGTGCAGTTCTAAACAACACAAAAGCCATGTCTAAAATTGAACTCATCTTTTTCTTTAAATCTGTCCCTCTTATATTCCCTGTATTAGTGTGTACATCTATGTACACACGGAAGCCAGAAATCATCCCACATCCCACCACTCCCTTAACATGACACACCTAATTAATCCCTAAAGTCCTTTTCATTCTACCTCCTAAATGTCTCTCAGCTTTCTATATTGTAATGGCTGTTTCTAAGTATGTTCAACCACTGGACTCTAACTTCCATTAAGTCACGGACTATGTTTTCTCTTGTTTATGTCTTCAATACTGCACAGAGTACCAGACAAATAGCAGATACCCATTAACCATTTGCTTTGACAATCATTAATCATTTGCTATACGGACAAAGCCAGAAAAAGTTTTCTGAGGCAACTGAGAACTAAACCTCAGAATAAAAAGTCAAAGGAGAGTTAATCAACTGAAATGAAAACATCAAGAAGCCAAAAGAGAAAACAATACATTAAAATCCAAATAAAATTCTAAAGGCAAAGTATTGGACAATAATTGGATTTAAAGTAGCAACTAAGGTAAGTTTACATATGATAAACACACTAAGTAACGAATTTTGCATTCATTACATTTGGCTTTAATAAAATATACTACATGACATATTCTATTTATACATTCATATCCAGATTCCTTACTAAAATATTTGATCCACTTTAGACCAAATAATCTTATACTAAAACATACGCATAAGGTTTAACACATTGGTAGAGTTGATTTGAACAAACTGAAGACTTATAAGCTGATAGAATTTAAAGACAATTTAGAGATCATCTAGTCCAAGTCTATCTTCTTCCAGATAAGGAAATGAAAACTAGAGTATTAAAATAATCTGTCAACGGTCATAGAGAGCAAGTTAGAGTTGTTCTGCTATATTTAATACTGTTTATGAGTAAATCCCAAAATTATTTGTGTTATTTAAAAAATTAAAATAAGTATCATCAGCTTAGGCAACTTGGCGAAACCCCATCACTAAAAACTAAAA
>NW_012114599.1:17885146-17900111 GCF_000951035.1 Colobus angolensis palliatus | reverse complement strand
AGAGAGAGAGACAATATGGCAATGAGGACAGAGAGGTTAAGTAAAAAAAGACAGTAGGATCAACATTTACTATACTCCTAAGCTAGGTAAGAATATAGTTATATTTTAAAATTCTGTGTTTAGAACAACAAATTGAAATTCCTTTTAAGAAAAATCCAGGCCAGGTGCAGTGGCTCATGACTGTAATCTCAGCACTTTGGGAGGCCAAGGAGGGTGGATCACTTGATCTCAGGAGTTCCAACCAGTCTAGGCAACATGGCGAAACCTCGTCTCTACAAAAAACTACAAAAACAAAAATTAGCTAGGTGTGGTGGTACGCATCTGTGCTCGACTGCCTGAGCCGGGAAGGTTGAGGCAGCAGTGCGCTATGATGGTGCTACTACACTCCAGCCTAGGTGATAAGAGTTAGAGCTTGTCTTCAAAAACAAACAAACAAAAAAGACCAAAAAAAAAAAGGAAAAAAAGAAAAATCCAAATCCAAATGGCCCAAAAACAAGATAATATACTAAGAATTTGTAAAAAGAGCAAAACGACAAATGAAGAGGAAAAAAACAAATTATTTGCATCTGTAAAAATAATTTTGTTTTCTTATGCTTTTTTTATAGCTCTTTTTAATAGATACCTAAAGGCTCCAGGTCATAAAGTTCAAATCTTAATACATGCCAAGTGCGGTGGCTCACACCTGTAATCTCAGCACTCTGGGAGGCAGGAGGGTTACTTGAAGCCACGGGTTCAAAACCAGCCTGGGCAATAAAAAAAGACTTGTCTCTACAAAAAAAAAACAAAAAGAAAAAGAAAAAGAAAAAAGCTGGGTACGATGTCACATCTCTGTAATCCCAGGACTTTTGAGAGGCTGAAGCTGGCAGATCACTTGTGCTCAGGAGTCTGAGACCAGCCTGGGCAACATGGTGAAACCCTATCTTTACAAAAAATACAAAAATCAGACGGGCTTGGTGGTAGGCACCTGGTAGGCACCCCAGCTACTGGGGAGGTTGAGGTGGGAGAATCGCTTGAGACTGGGAGGTAGAGGCTACAATAAGCCAAATCACACCACTGCAAGCCAGCCTGGACCACAGAGTGAGACCTTGTCTCTAAATAAATAAATATTAGTTGGGTATAGTGGCATGTGCCTATAGTCCCAGCTACTCAGGAGGCTATGGCAGGAGGATTGCTTAAGCCCAGAAACTCCAGGTTGCAGGGAGCTATGATGTGCCACTGCACTCCAGCCTCGGTAATGGAGTGAGTCCCTGTCTCTTAAAAAAAGGAAAATATAAATGTCTTAATACGCATGCTTAAGATCAATGGGAAAGGCAAATCAAAACAAAAATGAAATTAGATAAATAATCTGATTTACAGGATATTTTACAGAAATAGGTCAATGATGTGAGTTTATTATGTTTAAAATATTAATTCCATTAAATTTTAGATCATTTTGAGAGCTTCTAAAAATCTGAAGAAAAAAAGTAGTTCCAAAATAAACATTCCTCTGTCAGGTCAAACTGCTGGTCCAAGGAAATAATAAAAATAAATTAACAAAACAAAATAAACAAGCCTGAAATTTTAAAATTTAAAATAAAGTCTATGTATAAATCCCTTCAGCATAGCAGACCAGATTTCAGTTAGCTGCATCTTGTGTACACTGGAATTCCTGTGTACTGTCATCATAAGGCTATGCTATCTTTATTTCCAGAGGTAAAAGGGCAATAATTTTAAAAAATAAAGACTTTCAGTCAAACCTTTATAATTTTCAGGTTATTTACTTCAAGTTTACATATAGTTCCTCCAATAGAATACAGATTTTTAGTAGCTAATTCATAAAATCTTCATCATCACTTAAGAACAGTAATTTGGCCTGCTATCAAAACTAAAAATATACTAAGTTATTTAATAAATTTTAAGAAACAACAATGCTGTTCAGAAGGAGTCAAAAGAAATATTTCAGGTAGTCATGAAACAAATAGGAGTCAAGGCATCCATCATCTGCTATGGTTACTACTGCTTAACAGTAAATGATGGTATTAGTATCCTATTGTCCCTAAAGCTAAAGTACTTCTCTAAAAAGTATTTTAAATCTGTATATATTATTATTAAATATTCTCATTAATCAAACAAAATTATGATGATGGAAATTCCTACTAGAATAGGGATTATTCTTATAGTCAATATTTATATGACACATTGCATTTTGTACATTTAAAGATAGGGAAAAAAGTATATTATTTCAACATATTAAGTCTTGAATTACTAATCTGAAATTAAAGAAAAAGCCTTAGAGCATTAAAATCCCACACCTGAAAGACTTACCATTTTATCTAGATGTTCAATGGATCTATAAATCTCCCCCTGGGATTCATCATAGTAACTGTAACGGAACCTTTGACCTTGAAACAAATATCATGTACAAAATAAAATAGGGAAAAATTAGAAGCTAAAAAGAAAGCAAGCGCTTACCAAATAATTTCAGTTCTCATGAAAGGCAAAGCACAGCTTAAGCCTCTGAGAGAATCATTCCCAAGAGCCCTTGTACATAAAAATAAAAGGCATATTTGGGAAGGTAATAAAGAAATGATATCACCAATGTTTTATGATGTTAAGAACTATTTCAAATTGTAGAAACCTTAAAATCACCAGAAATACAAGATTAAGGAAGCAAAACAGCTTAAAAGTTAGAAGCATTGTTAAACATTTTATCAGTCTAAACCCAAAGAATATTACTGAAGAAAATTTGGTTTAAGAAAACTATCTTGGTATAACAAATCACTAAAAGCCTTAGCTTTTGCTGTACAAAGGTTTGATCTCTATTACAGGGAAAAAAAAAATGTAGGTTACAAATACTGTAACTTATGTGATTTTTATGAAGTAAATTTTTTTAAAAAAATCTCATTTTTGCACTACTTAGAAAAGGATCAAAACAAGTGCCTTACGCAATGTGAACAGAATACACAAAAGGGTAAATATAATATAAATATAATAAATATTCCTACCCTGACATAAAATGTCAGTAAGAGTAAAAGCATAGAACATTCAATGTTTTGGCTATTCTCCAAAGAACAGAGAGGGTAAAATGAAAGAGGCTTAAAGAGAAGACAGAAAACAAAAGTCTCAGAAGATAAATTGTTTCCTACTAGTTACATGAAAATCAAAAGTTAAAAATTTTCTTAACTAATTATGGAGTGTTACTCAAATGACTGCAACGTATTTCAGATATACCTAAATCTATCTTTCAGCAGTGCCTTTTTTCTAAGAAGTCATTACTTTTGTATTTCCTTAATGTTAAAGATTGATCAAAATGCATTTCTAAACGAATTAAGAGTATACAAATCATGTACACACATCATGTGTCTTGTGCTTTATGTTTAGAGCAATATTGATATATCCAGTTACCACCCTCACACCTGAAGACATGGAACTCTTTAGCTGGATAATTAAGATTTTTAAGTTTTCTGTTCATCTTACTAAAAAAATTACGTAAATGATGGGCAGTGTAAAATTATAAAACCCTCTTTGATGTCCTTTTTGAAAAACTACACATCACAGAACTGAAACACTTCATCCATTTGTTGATACTGATCATCTTTGATGGTCATCTTTCTAAAATATGTCATATTTCCTTAATGTTCACATTTTAACTTTTCATATACAGTAATATAGTTACTCAATGTAGCAGTCCTTATTCTCTCCCAAGAGCCATTATTCAATCAATATTGCATCTTATAACTTAACTGATGATATCCTAGAATTGGGCAATAGGGTCTGAAATAATATCTGCTTCCTGAATAAAACAATAAAGATTACTGCATGTTACCTTAGCTGTGAGATCAACTATAGTCTTTGAACTAAAAAAAAAATTCTTAAAACAATGATAATTTATCATTCAATGCCTCTATACTGATAATTCATTAAACATTTCTTTCAAAATTTAGAGTTAGGTATAGCTTTATTTTTCTGTAAAGAATGTATATATTAATACTTCATGCATAACTAACAATGAGAATTACCTAATAACTACATAATTGACACTATTTTTTCTTTTTTTAAGACGGAGTCACCCTGTTCCCCAGGCTGGAGTGCAGTGGCATAACCTCGGCTCACTGCAACCTCTGCCTCCCGGGTTCAAGTGATTCTTCTGCCTCAACCTCCCAAGTAGCTGGGACTATAGGCATGTGCCACCACATCCAGCTAATTTTTGTATCTTTAGTAAAGACGGGGTTTCACCATGTTGGCCAGGCTGCTCTCAAACTCCTGACCTCAAGTGATCCACCTGCCTTGGCCTCCCAAAGTGCTGGGATTACAGGCGTGAGCCACCACGCCCAGCCTGACACTATTTTTCTCATTGCCAGGTGGCTGTGAGAAGGCTGCTCAATGCCAAATCTAAAATGCAGTTATAAGAATTTATCGATTCAATTCATTTGATACTAAATTTTTACTTCTATTTCAAAGTTATTTTGACAAAGCTGTCCAAAATCTTTCTGAAGCAAATGAACACCTTAGACAAGAATATTCTGACTCACTCTCACTATAGTAAGAACAATATTCTTGGAGGAAATCAAGGTAGTATACACCTCAATTCTTTGAACCTTAACTGCTTTAGGTTTACACTAATACATTCTCTATTCCCTGCTTCTGGAAATAGCTGTTAGTTTTGGCTACTATCAGTAAGCCTTCTGACTGGGACATAATCTACTGCTACTTCCAGGTGCAGAGAAAAAATGCATATACTTCATGATAGTCATTTGTTACTCAAAAGTCTTTTCTGCTTAATTCCAAGTAAAGAGTTGCTGTTCCAAATGGCTGAAGTTGGTCAAACCAGACTTAATAGTAAGTGAAAAGTCTATACTTTAAATTGCTATCTTGTTCATATAGGCCATTTTCCATGTAACTTTCACTTAAAAACTGCTTCTGAAGGAAAAAAAGAGGAAATGTTTGAAATACTTTAAAATACTGGATAGGCATGGGATTTAATGAGAATGCAAAAATGCACAGAGAACCAATGGGAGTAAATGCTATCTACTTTTTGTTACTCTTTAGTAGCTACCTCATATTTAATAACTGAGAAACTGCCTATAAATATTTGAAGGACTCTAAAGAATGTTTCGATTAAGTAGCTAAATCCACATTACATATGGCTACTACACTGAATAAATATTTTAGTTGTAACAGCTCAAATTGTCTCATGGTAATTTTTTTAAAATTATACAAATATTTAAAAATCACTTGAACAATGAATGTATTCTGGTCAATATACATACAGAAGGCATCTAATTTGAAGTAAATGGTTGCCATCATCATAGCCTATATGTATGTGTGTATTTATGTATGTGTGCATACACACACACAACTTTAGTCAACCATCACTCAGAAACTGAGTTTAAAATACCATTTTTTGGTTTCTATTATTTTAAAAGTGTCTCAAAATTTTATTTCATAATAAAGAAAATGATAGCACAAGCACAATAAATGACCATAAATATACCTTTAACTAAAAATGTATTATTGACTTACAATAAATCATAATTATATGTATCTCATGAGCAAATTTATTTTATTTTTATAAGTTTTTGTGTTTCTGACATTCAGTAAAGGTTACGAATCTAAACTGTAAACAAATACAATTGCCCATGTACCTGGAGAACTGGACTTTTGTACTTTTGTAAGTATGAATAAAGCGTATCACATAGTAAGAGAAAATTACTTACCTGAAACTTATCCTTTCAGAAGGTACACTGGGAAAATGGATTCTTTGAGCCCCTGTTTCAACTCCAAGTATGAGCATTCTAGCTTTAAGAGCCATTGACACTGCCCCTAGGGACAGCACAAGCTTTGGAACTCCCCTAGTGAGTATGTCAGTAGTTTCTTCAGGTGCCTTCCCTCAGTTCTTTTCAAATTCAAAAGATGAGAGGAAAAATAACCCAAGAAAAAAATCCTGTAAAGCAGAAACCTTACTCTTTGAGGGAAGGAGGGTAGCTCATTTGTGAATCCATTCCAGAGCACGCTTTCTGAGAAAAAGAAATACAGGTAAGTAATTTTCCCATCTCCAAAGGTGACTGGTGATTAATGAGTGGATTCACAGAGTGTGGAGAATAAGCTCCAGGGATGTCTGTTTAACACACAACAATCAACTAATGAGGACAAACATAACAATGAATGGTACAAGAACCAATGCTACTTTTTAAGTACCTTAAAACAAAAGGTAAAAGAATATTAAATACCTCAACATTAAGCTATGCACTGAACTGCAAAAATAAATAATGACCTTGGAAAGGTGATCTCTAAAACCCCCAAAAGATCAGTCAATAAGATAGATTTTCAGATATATATCCAATAAAAATTATACTGTCATACATTTACTTAATCACATTTTTTAATATGTTAAACCACTTTCAAATATTTGAGTTAAACCTCACAACAACCTTGTGAGATCCATTACGAGGCCACTCGATACTAAGGATCCAACCTGGGGACATTCAAAATTGAAATCACTACCAAAGAAAAAATGTATTTCATAAAAGAAATATTCTCTAAGTAGCATCAAATAAGGTAATCACTTTTAAAAGCTAAATACTATCATGTTTTCATTCTGAAGTCCTAGTTATAATGTATAAGTATTAGCCTTATCTCAAATCTGCAAAAAGTCAAAAACTAAATCTGTAAAATCTGTATGTACAAATATTTGAGAAGACAAATATGATGGCTTGGTTAAGGTATATTTTAAGAATTAGCTAACTTACACTCAAACCAATTTAACTATTTAGAAAATAGCAATAGCCTTATACCCAAGAGACTAACAGAAAGGAAGAGTATGCATGAATAATCATGTTAATATGCAATAAAGAAGAAATCTGAATGTAATAAATTTCATAAATATTTAGGGGAATGCCACTTTTAATAAGTGGTACGTATTTATAAAAAGCTAGTAATGTAAACCAAAACAAATATAAATTTATGCATAAAAATTCAAAATTGCTGAAAAGACTATAGTAAACTCATATTTAAAAAAGAATATAATGTCATAAACTTTCACCAAGTAAACTTATCTAAACTGATTTGCAAAACCACCATAAAAGGTAAATCAAATAAAGCATGAGTCCACTTTTACTTTTTCTTTTTTGTTAGAGATGAGGTCTTACTTGTTCTCCAGGCTACATTCAAGTAATCCCCCTGCCTCAGCCTCCCACATAGCTGGGACTATAGGCACAAACTACCATACCCGATTCATGACTCCACTTTTGAAAAATCAATTTTTGCTAAATCCAATTTCATTTAGAAACTTCTTAGAAGTGAAAATTATGTTAATGAAAGCTGCCAACAATCTAAATTTAGAAATATAAATTTCAGGAAGGTCATGGAAACACAAATATCAATCATATATATGAAGAAGGCCAAAACTGAAACTTGAGAAGACAGAATGAAAATTCTACTAATTGAAAAATTAAAATAGGTCCAGACAAAATTCTCTCATACGGAGCCATCCTATAGGATATAGAACTTGACAAGCACAAAAAGTATTGGAACAATTTATTTAACCACGGTAAAGCACAAACTAGTGGCAAATGTCTTTTCACTTAATCTACTTCCTGCTAGTAACAGAAAGGATGAAATGAGGTGAAACTATTTTAAGTGTTGCCTGAGCAATATAATCTGGCATTTCTATATGTACAAGACTGGTGATGGGATAAAAGGCAGCAACTGAAATGCAGGGTTTCTTTTTGGGGAACTCAAATGAGGGGACTGAAAGAAGGGGGATAATGGAATCTAGGTTCCTGTCTCTCCCTTGACTTACCTCAACTAGAAAGAAAACTTGAGAGTACTTCAGTATGTCTACCTTTATCTCTCTAATGCCTCTTTTCAAGTCTAAATAAAAGCTACAAGGCATCTGAAAGACGAACATCTTTAAAGTAAAATACATTTAAGAAAATAGATCATTTTTATAAAGAACACTGGCTAACAAATAAGGTCAACAAGAAAAAGCTTTCCAATTTACACGTAATAATCTGAAATGTCTCTATCACCAAGGTTTTCACTTTACTTTCTGCAACAGGTAGGCACACTATAAAGAGAACCACTGACTAAAAATGAACAATGTGGTCACTGCCAGTAATCTAATAATCAAAACAAAGAAACTTCCACTGTGTGTAGGTGAGTAATTTTTGAAGTGTACTGTAATAAATTTTTTTTCCAAAAAAATTCAGGTATTTAGGTATTTATAGAGTGTGTTAAGAGGAAACTCAATGAACCATTTAAGACGTCTGCATGCATGAGGAACTGAATCCCTCCTATGAAATTACTTAGAAGTCAGTGTTATGACTGCTTCTATATAATAAAAATCAACCTGTATAGTACCTCTTTAAAAAGAAAGAAAAACCATTAAGTATTATCTTCATGAGAAAAAGCTGAATTTTTGAGATGATAATATGGCAGGCTTACTAATTTAGGAAAGATATCCATCGCCACTACAGTATGAATGTGAGAAACATGAAACTTAATTCTTAAGATAGCTTAACCCATAACTGGTCAGTAATTCATATTACTTCAGTAGGCATGCAAAAGAGGAAAATGTATCTTACTTTACAAGAATTACTGTGGTAGTGAAAAGACTATCAATTTTGGAATATTATCTATGTTACACCTTTCACTTATCTCCAGAACCCCAACATACTTCAAAGTAAGAAGTAGCACAGTGCTTTCCATAAACACAAAGAAAACATTTAATGAGTATTATTAATGATGGTGATACTAAAAAATGAACTCTTGAAAACTTCTATTACTTAAACACCAAACATAAACATAAAAAATGTTTTAGTCTCTAGATAATTCTTACAACTATTATTTATGAGTCTTTAAATTCTTTTGAGCTCTTTTTTGTAACTATCACCTGGAAAGCCTATCTTACAATTTAGATACCAAAATCTCCAAGAAATCAGGAGACAAAACAACCTCAATAATTTTCTAAGAATCTAGGTAGAAGGTAAAACAAATTTATTTTTCTCTCTCAGCCACTGTAGTTACATATAGCAGTGGACTAGGCTTTGCTTACTTTAGAATTCTTTATTAATGAGGTAAAAAGGATGATTCCACAGAAAAGAGCAATACGGAAATGTTTACTGACGTTGTACATGAATTTATGTTATGACTGCACAGGTTGCCAACTTAGAGAGAAAGCCCAGGTTCTGAAAAATAGTATCAAGGGAACTAATTATTTAAATCAAGTGATTAATAAGAGCCTTAAAAATGAAGGAGGGGTGGGACACTTGCTTCAAGAATTTTAATTTTCAAAACATAAAGCCATGCTTTGTTACCAACACAAATTCACAATATTAAGGAAAATATCCTGTTTTGCAGTAATGATATTTAAGTTTTCAAGGTCACTTATTAAATTCCAAAATTCCACAGAAAGGAACTCCTTTTAAGCATATACCAAGCCTTCAGATCTAAGTAGCATACTTATATCCATAAAATGTAACTTCTGCCAAAGGTAGCAAACCAGCTAACCAATAAAATCAGTAAATAAAGAACCCTGAATATTAAAAACCGATTTAAAAAAAAGAAGAAGACCCCTGAGAGCTTCTCTAGGGGGTTGGAAAGGAAGCACAACTACGTGCATATCCTAAAAATCTGGGTTTCCAACCTCAGCACTGCTGACATTTTGGGCCTGGTAATTCTCTGATGTGGGAGCCATCCTGTGCCATTGTAGGATGTTTATTTAGCAGCTACCCTGGACTCTACTCATTAGATACCAATAGTATTGCCACCTCCAAACCATATCCCAGTTGTGGTGATCAAAACTGTCTTCAGGAATTTTCAAATGCCCCTCACAGTAAAATCACTCCCAGTTGAGGATAAGTACTTTATGCAAAAAAATAATCTGTACCATTATGAAAGATAGTTCTCTTGAACTGAGATCTCAACTTTGAAAAGGCCATTCGGAGATAGAAGCAAGAGAAAGACACCAGCCCAACCAGGCCAGATAAATGTTGAATTAATTCTGGCAATCAATGGGTAAGACATATAAAATGCCATGGCTCCCCATGTTTCACTGAGGATGTTCTCCTGGCTATTCTAGCATTGTATCTTAAAAATTATGGTCTTACATTTTAGGTTTCCTTATGATCAAAGAAATAACTGATAAATGAACAGATACTGGCATCTTAAACCAATAAATTAATAGGTCAAAGAGATGTCCTAAAAGGAACAAAACTTAGAAATATTCTGGGACAGTAATGGATAAAGGAAAGCAAACTGCATCCAAAGATTGTAAAAGCAACGTTTACTGAAAGAGGAATCCACAAACAGCTCACTTCTCTTATGATGTATTCATTGTGAAGGATTCTTACTCTTACAATAATCAAAAAATCACTCAAGAATCCTTACCCTCATAAAGCATTACCAATGAAGACCACAGTGCTAATAGCCAATATGTTATAATCTCTGGAGGGTAGCTTTAAACTGATGGCAATTGTGGGCAAAAACTAAGCACCAAAAGGGGGAAAAAAAAAAGAAAGACTAATTACAAAAAAGGAAATGTGGAAAAGGACTGGCACAGCACACAGTGCTCTTCTATATCCTAAAGAACACTGGATTTATCCACCAAAACTAACTTCAAAGAATCTACCATACACACCTACTTGGAAATGAGGTTAAAAGACCTTAACTCCCACTACATAAGTATCTAAGCAAGGATGCCTTCACAGTGTGAATCCAATTATACCAGTCGCCTTTGGAAATGTACCCATAATCCACTATTGTAATCTGATCCTTTTTAAAGGATCAAAAGATTTTTTGTTCACTTTTAAACATTGCTGCCAGAAGTAAAACTTTCCAAGGAAAGTGATAAAAAATTGAAAATCAGAGCTTAGAATGAAAAGATACCTTTAACCAGAAGTATATAACATCTACCATGATATGTTAAAATCTAGAACTTACCCCAGTGGCAGAAATCAGAAGAAACCACAAAGAGATTACTAGGATCCGCTAGATATTTACTGAAGAGTTTTCCGAATTCCTGTTCTTTTGACTCACTCAGAGCTCCAACCAGTACAGGAATAATGGTAAACTCATCCTTATGGCTTAAAGAAAACAGAAAAAAAAAAAAAAAAAGTCATTTAAGATGCTTAAGAATGAAAGTAGTTCTCCAAATGTGTTGGCATTAGAAAGTGGAATATGTATTAATAGTGGTAAGGACAACATACATAATATTATCATTGAATTCTTAAAATCCATAAATTAAATGTTTAAAGGGTACGAGGGTACAATTAAAAATATGAGTCACACAGAATACTAAAAATATCCATTTAAACTACAGAAATATATTACTTCTTTAGGTAAACAAAGCTATTTTACTACCAGGTATAATAACATCTCGAAAAATAAAAACAAGCCCATCAGAACAGCACCAACTCAATTCTTTTCACGTATTCATCAAGGCTACAGTCATCTGCCAAATCTTTCTGTGATTATAAAAGAACATTAAACTCTTCCTCGCCTATTTTAATCTATCCTATTATAAAAACCATCATTTCTGGCACTTGCTCATAAACCTGCCAAGTGAGACCTACAAAACTTAATCTTGGCTCCCGTAAGATTCATCAACTGCATTTTTACACTTATCCTAATGATCAGATACAAGACAGTCGGAAGATACGACTCAAATTTCATTGGCATCTAGGGTAGACAAAGAATTAAAGGAAGTAAGTATTAATTTCTAGCAGCAGAAAAAGACACCACAGCCACCCACAATGTTTATGGCATATCCACAAGTCCCTTTTTCACTCTATAGATTGACAGATTTATGGAAAAGAAACAAAGTCGATTAATAAAGAATAACTATGATGAGCTACAGAAACAGATGTTCATTCAAAACCTTTTTTAAAAATGTTATTGTCATGAAATTTTACTTATATATATTCAATATTATTTATATTCTAAATGATCCCAGATTCGGTATTTTAGAAGCATGAATCATGTTTGTCTGATTTGTTGTTAACAGGACCTTTTTTAAAAAATCACCATTATAATAAATGCTTTTTAATATGATAATCTGGCACTTAACTGATGTAGGACAAACAAAATTCATCAAAGTTTTTTAAAATACTAAGTTTAAATAATCCCCAAATAAATGTTAGCCCAGCTGCATAAAGCTAAAGCACCTCCCCCGTAAGTCCCCCTTACCCTGTCAATTGCGAAATAAACAGATCATACAGATCTCCAGTCCCTCTGCAATGCAGGGGCTTCTTGGGCAGAATCTGCATCTACGGAGTAAGAGAAAAAAAGGAAGCTGGCAGAGGAAGCTGCCACAGGATCTCTTTCTCTAACTGTTACCAGTTTGCTAAATAACTGCCTGACTGAATCGGGCTCTTCAATTAGTTAAGACTAATTGTCAATTGAAAGAAAAGAATTAATTATTCTAACCTCAACTACTACCTACATAAAAAAATACATTAAGATCATCAACGTGTCTGTGGGTAATTATGATATGATTGGAAAGTAGTTATACGGAGTATAACGAACAAGGCGAAACCAGAAGAAATGGGTTCAAGTGCTGTCCCCACCACATACAAATGTTCAGAGCACAGATAAGTTCCCGAATTGTAAATATATTTCCGTATCTGTAAAATACGGAATCATAATTGCAATACTTACTTCATAAAATTGTTATGAAGTGAAGAACACTATAGGAAAGGTACTTCGTCACAATAGTTGGCTCACTCTGAATAAACAACACATCTACTCTCCACGAGAGCCATTAATCCCTTCAATTAACCTCAGTTTGAGCTTGCAAATCTATCTATAAGGAGGTATAAAACTCTGTTCTCTGTAGAAACCTAGGACTTCAATCGGGGCTCATTCATCCACCCCTCTGTCATCCGTCTTTTTAAATAATTACTTGTTCTCTATCTCTAACAGACAAATAAGCATGAATTAGAGAAAAGAGCATTTAGCTTTGAAAAGTAATACTACTAGGATTTAAAATCCAAGTTCTGAAGTTGAACTTCCAGTGAAAGAATACAAAATCTCACCCCCAAAAAGCAATTATAAAACTGGATAAAAGCGTCAAAAGCAACCATCTTTGTGCTATGGAAATCAACCAAAGGCAAAACAACAACAACACCAAAAAAAAAAAAAAAAAAAAATGAGAAGAGCATGTTAATGAAAAACTACAGAACTTCCTGGTAACTACGGTGGAAATCTGGCATCTTACCAGGAGCTACCTCCATCCCCTACCCTAGCTCCACTGAAGTATAAGTTCCATCAAGGAACCCGCACATTCATTGCAAAAAGGGGATGACTTTGACTTGGAGCAGAGAGTGGAAAACCCACACTCAGCAGGAAACAGAAAAGCCTGCAGATTGCTTAGTCCAAGATTGCTGTTGTTGGGGTGAGCCAGAAACCTGAGGACTAGCTAGAAACTTAATAGAAAGACACTGGAAATGGCAAAGCCATAGAGTGACTTAATAAATTTTCCACATATTCTAAAGACAGAGCCTCTGCCCTCCACACAACACTGGCTGACTAGGAGGCAGCACACATGTACACGGCAGTCCCATAAGGTCCTAAGCTCTACACAAAATGCAGTCTAACTGAGAGACTGGCAGCATATGCATGGGGGAAGCTGGAAACCTGAGAGACCTAGCTCTCCACACATGCCTGGCTAACAGAAAATTTGGGTACATGCACAGGGTCTTAGGTCTAAGACAACATAATAAAAAGTAAAAGAAACAAACATGAAAACAGATTATACTTAGTTGATTTTTTCTTTTAATCAGAAATAGGGTCTCACTATGTTGCCCAGGCTAGCTTCAAACTCTGAGCCGAAGTGATCCTCCCTTCACAGCCTCCAAACAATCTCCCAGCAGAAGGTGAAAGCCTTTCTGGTTCAAGGTGTTTAGGTATAGCCTTCAACCAATAATTAGCTAAGCACTAAATTCAGGAATTGCAGGTGGGAACCCTACAAAGCCAAGCTTAAAATTACAAATTAAAAAGTTTTAAAAGCTGGGGAGACACATAAGTAACCACACATAGTGGGAGACACAGATTCTGCAGTTGAAGTCCATGAAAGTTACTAAATTAATAAATAAATACAACCTGCAAGGGAAAAAAAATGAATAAAAACCGAATCCAAAGTTACTATAACATACTACACAAAATGTCCAGTTCCAAAAAAAATTGTAAGTCATGGAAAGAAACAGCCAACTATGACCTGTATTCGGGGGGGAAAATAAGCAGCAGGCAGAAGTTGTATCCGAGTAAGAGCAGATATTGGATTTAGCAGACAAAAACTTCAAAAGAGTTATTATAAATATTATTCAAAGAATTACAGGAAGCCATGCTCAAAGTTATGATGATATAACTAAAATAGGGAATATCAACAAAGAAATAAATGCAAACTATTAAAAAGAACCAAGTGGAAATTTTAGAGTTGAATAGTAACTGAAATGAGAAATACAAATGAGTTCACTAGATGGTCTGAAGAGCAGATTTGATATTAAATAGGAAACAGTCTGTGAAATCACAAAAAAATTAACCAATCAGAACAGAGAAAAAGAATAGAGCATTGGAGATTTGTAAACAACATCAAGTATACCAGCATGTATACAATCGGAACTCCAGAAAGGGAACAGTAAAAATATTAGAAGAAGTAACTGCTGAAAACGATCCAAATTTCATGAAAAAACATTAACCTGCAGATCTAAGGAATTCAACAAATCCAAAGTATGATAAGCACAAAGAGATCCTCACCCAGATACACCATAATCAAACAGGTGAAAACAAGACACAAGATGGCCGAATAGGAACAGCTCCAGTCTCCAACTCCCAGGGCGAGTGACACAGAAGACGGGTGATTTCTGCATTTTCAACTGACGTACTGGGGTCATCTCACTAGGGAGTGCCGGACAATCGGTGCTGGTCAGGTGCTGCAGCCCGACCAGCGAGAGCTGAAGCAGGGCGAGGCATCGCCTCACCTGGGAAG